>NC_134338.1:7658392-7813641 GCF_964195595.1 Calonectris borealis | reverse complement strand
GGCATAGCGGGAACAACGGCAAAGCCTGTATATTTAAGATGCATTTGAGTTACATTACCATTAAAATACACCACCACCAGACAGTGCTCTAGACGGAAGGCTGACATCAGTGTACAAGGACAGTCCCTTTTGGACATCTCACTCCTGGGTAGAAATCCTAGAGACTTCCTTTGATGACAGAAATCCAAAGAGCTACAATAAGCCTTTTAAATTCAGCACAGCAAACAAAAAGCAAACAAACAAAACATGACAGGAAACCCCTGAGGCACTGATGAGGAACACAAGGTCTCCCCTTGAGTCCACTACCCCTCACAAGACTTACTCAAAATTACTCAGTTGCTTACTCAAAAGCAATAACCAACAAGCCATGTACCCTTGGGGAAGCCCTTGTCCTTCTGTGCCGCTGGTGGCATCCCACCATTTCTTTGGGAGTCCACACAAATTCAGAAGTACACTTAGTCCTCCGGCAGTCATTACCTATGGACCTGAACTCCTCCCACACCCCAGAAGTGGCTGTTGGTCATCTGGCAGTCATTCTCCACAAACTGCAAGCCCTCCATACCTAACCACCTCCCTAGTGACTCAGTGGAAATGAGCTGGACCACAACAGAAGTGACACTGCCCGGCCCGGTCACACAGATTAGACCACAAACGGTGGTCACAAGACAGAAAATGCAACACAAACCACAAGGACAGCAAAAAAACAAGCAGAAGACACATCACACAAAAACCAAAGACCCCTCTCCAAACCCTAAAAATGCAAGCAAGCTACAAAAGGACTTTCCAAAAAAAAGACCACCCAGAACACAACATAAGGCAAAACCAACCTAACCCCAGGAACCCAGCGCTTGCAAACCCAGATCCTGACCATAACAATAACATGCTTTAATCCTAAGTCGCGTAAACTCCCATAACCCTCAAACCCCATAACCCTAGCACGCTGGAACCCTAGCGCCCCATAGCCCTAGCACATTGTAGCCCCAAGATATCAAAACATTGAACACAAACTCCCTGGAGGTCTCTCTCTTCAGGTGGCCCCAGATCTCAGACACCACAACTCTGAAGTGGGGGTGCCCACCGTGCCCAAGTGGAAGATCCACCAGGACAGCACCAGCATCCATCTTCACATCATCCGTCATGCCCTGAAAAAGTGCCCAGGTTGGACACTCCTGGGGAGAAAGGCGGAGGCACTCGGAGACTTTGAACCGGCCAGCCATGGCCACAGGGCTTCAGCTCATCATGTCTGTGTCAGAGCCACCAGGCAGGTGACCCCGTCCCCCCTGCGAAGACCCCTTGGGGTAGCCGTACCCAGCACCAGCTGGCTGGATACGGCCTTTGCTCTCTGGGGAGGTGCTCCCTGGGAGCAGGGTCTCTCACGGGGGAACTCACAGCTCACCTGGGATGCTCTGCGGCCACCGGACGCCTTTGCTGTCAGGTGGCTCTCAGCACCTCTCTGCCAACGGCTGTCACCTCCCTGCAGGACGCTCTCCAGCGCACAGTCCGTCTCCACTGGGTCTCCCTGGGGACAAAGGTCGGAAGGGAGGGATGGGGTTTGCTCTGTCCCCGTTCCCAGGGTGCTTCAGGAGAGACCTGCCACCCCCAAAGGAGCTGTCTGACGTGGACACCACAGACCAGCTGCAGACGTGGGTCAGCACGGTGGCGGGGAGTGGGCAAGATGTCCTGCGGAGCCCCCGGCGCTGGCAGAAAGCAGAGCTGGAGACAACGGGGAGAAGCCCCAGGCAGCCGGCAGCTGGCGGCGGGGCCTGGCAGGGAGCAGCGCCCGCAGAAATGCCCGGCTCCTGGAGCCTCGGCCCCAGGGCTGCAGCCTCGGCACCTCCTGGGGCTTCGCTGGGAAAAACCAGGCAGGGGTGACCCTGACAGCCCGCACATGTACCTGGCCCCGGGACCTGGCTACCGAAGAGGAAGGGAGGAAAGGACAGACGGACAGAGAAAGAAGTGCTTGAACTGTAACATTTGCCTGGCAGTGCAGAGAGCGGGAGCTGCGGTGAGTCCCAGCCCCTCGGGGCCGTGTCACCCCTCTTCTGCATCGCAGTCCCTCCCAGCCCCCCCCTCCCATTTCCCTCTGTGTCATTTTTTTCACTTCCCCATATCTCTCTTCTTCTATTACTGTGTTCTGCTCCCCGTCCTCTCTTCTCCGAGTCCCTCTTTCCCTGTCGCTCTACCCGCCCCTGTCTTTTTCTTGCTGCCCCTCCCTCCTGCTCCCGGTCCCTCTTTTTGCCTTCCTCTGTCTCTGCCCTGCAGCACACTGCTGTTGTTTCTTCTCTGTCTCTTTGTCCTGGTCTGCATCCCGCTCTGTTTTTCACAGTCTCTCTGGCCTGTTCCCTGTCGTGATTTGTCTCTCTCTGCCTGTATGTCCCGCTCCCTGCCCTTGTCTTCCCTTCTCCCTCCTTCTGCTTCTCTCTCTCTCTGCCTCCCCCCCCGCCCTGCTCACTGTCACTGCGGTTTTCCATTCTGTATCCCACTGGCCCTGTCCTTCTTCCTGTTCATCTCTCTTCTGTCTCTCTCTGCTGCTCCCTGACCCTTCCCCTCCCCGCTTCCTCCATCTCTCTGCAGGGCTCCTGAGACCTCTCTTTCTTTCCCCATCCCTCTGTGCTGCTCACTGTCCCTGTTCCTCTCTTTCTCTTCGTTGTTATTCTTGGCTGTCACTCTGTCCTTCTCCCTGCCCCTATTCCTTTTTACTCCCTCTCCTTTCTTCTGCCCACCGCAGGTTTTCTTGCGATCTCTATCCTGCCCCTAGCCCTTAGCTCTCTCTCTCTTCCTGCCTCCGTCTCCCTCTTTCTGCCTCTCTTCCTCTTTTCCTGCTGCTTCTTTCTCCATCTTTGTCCAGATCCCTGTCCTTTTCTTTCTCTTGCTGTCCTTCGGTCCTTTTTCTCTTTTCTCTCTTTCTCTCTGTCCCATTCCCTGCCCCACCCTTTCTCACTAAAGCCCCCTGTCCAGCTGGCTGTGCCTTCTTTCCTCTCTCTCTCGCTCTCTAGTTTTCCTTTCTTCGTCTCTCTGTCCCACTGCCCATCACAGCTGGTTTTGTCCTCCAGTGGTGTCCTGCCCCCTCTTCCTTTTTTCTCTTGCTGTCATTCTGGCCTCTTCTTTTAAATTCCTCCATCTCGGTCCTGCACCCGTCACTGTTTTTTTCCTCTCCTGTCCCTTTGTCTTGCTCCCTGTTCCCTGTTCTTGTCTCTCCTTCCCTTTGTTCTGCCGCCCATCTCTGTTCCCCTTCTTGCTCCATCTCTCTGCCCTGCTCCCTGGCCCTCTAAGTCTCTCTCTGTTTCTCTGTCCCGCTCCCTGTCTCTCCCCCACCCTATTTTTCTGTCCTACTCCCTTTCCAGGTTCCTCCCCCTCTCTCACTTTGTCCTGCTCCCTGCCGCGGCTATTTCTCACTCCATCTCTGTCCTGCAGCCCAGTGCTGTTTTTTTCCTTCCATCTCTCTGTCCTGCTGCCCAGCCCAGGCTCTTTTACCTCCTTCTGTGTCCTGCTCCCCGTCCCTTAGTTTTGCCTGTCTTTCCCTTTGTCCTGCCTCCCTGTGCCTTTCTTCTCTCTCTGTATCGCCCTGTCCTGCTCCCTGTCCTTGTCTTTCCCTGACAATCTGTGTCCTACTCCCTTTCCGTGTCTTTCCCTCTCTGCCCCCCATCCTTCTTCCTACCTTTCTTTTTCTTCTCTCTCCCCCTCTGTTCCTGCTGCTTCTTTTTCCACCTCTGTCCTGCTCCCTGCCCCTTTTTTCCTCTCGCTGTCCCTCTGCCCTGCTTCCTGTCCCATCGTTTCTGTCTTTATTTCTCTGTCCCGCTGCCTGTCCCATCGTTCCTTGTTGTACTCCCCTGCCCCGTCCAGCTGGCTCTCCCTTTTATTTGTTCTCTCTTCCTCTTTTCTGCTTCTCAGTCCTCTTTTCCTCTTCCCCTGTCTCTGTCCTCCAGCCCGTTGCTGGCTTTTTCCCCCCTTCTTGGTCTCCATCAGGATCTGACCCTCTCTTTATTTCTCAGTCCCTTTGTCCTGCTCCCTGTCCTTCCTTCTCTTTCTCCATCTGGACGTCCTGCTCCCTGTCCCTGTCTTTCCCTAGCCCCCCCTTCCTTCTTCCTCTCCTTCCCCACCCCCATCTCTGCCTCTCTGTCCTGCTCCTTGACCCTACTTTTTCTTCCTCCATCTCTCTGCAGGGCTCCTCATCCCTATTTCTCTTGATTTCTCCATCTCTCTAGCCTTTTCCCCGTACCTTTCTTTCTCTCTCAGCTCCTCTCTCTTTTCTCTCATCATATTTTTCTCTTTCTAGTCCACTGTCCTTCTCCCCGTCAACTTAAGCTGAATGACCAGGTGTCCCTGGGATCTGGTATTTCCTTAGCATTGCCCTAGGGAAGATCGGTGGTTTTAGGGCTAAAAAAGAGAAGACGAGATGTCTGTAAGGAAAGTTTTAGTAGAAGTAAGGCTAGATTTGCAGAATTTGGTCCTCCGTATCTGTTGCAAATAAGAGATGACTTGGCAGTGTTTACATCTGAAGTGCATGCCGGTGCGTTAATGCAGGCCGTCGAGGTCTTTTCAGGGGTACTTCTGGACTGCAGGTTGCATGCGTGGGTGGCACCATGTCCCAGGATGAGCCAGTTTTAGCTCAGAGGATGTGACAGAATGGAAACCATCTTTGTGGTGGACCCCTGTCATGGTTTAACCCCAGTCGGCAACTAAGCACCACACAGCCGCTCACTCGCCCTCCCCCCAGCAATGGGATGGGGGAGAGAATCAGAAGAGCAAAAGCAAGAAAACTCACGGGTAGAGATAAGAAGAGTTTAATACTAGAAATAAAATAATAATAGCAATAATAGTAATACTAGTAACAGTAATAATAGTAATACCAATAATACCATAATAATACCAATAATAACACCAATAATAATAATAATAACAATAATAATAATAACAATAATAATAATTTGTAATTAAAACAACAAGAGAGAGAAAGAGAGGGAGAGAGGATCAAGAATAAGAACCCCAATCCTAACACTAAAACCAAACCCTAACCCTAACTCGAACCCCTAACGCTACCCGTGAACCCTATGCACAGCACTAAGTCCTCTCCCTTACCCTAAACCAGAACCCGAGAAACAAAACCAGAGAGTGAGGAACAAAACCAGCCCTCGAGGAAAGAAATCAGAGCCCGAGGAAGAAAACCAGAGGGAAAGGAACAAAACCAGAGCCCGAGGAACAAAACAGAGCCCGAGGAGCTAATGCAGAGCTTCAGGAAGAAAACCAGAGCCTGAGGAACAAAACCAGAACCGGAGGAAGAAAACCAGAGCCCAAGGAAGAAAACCAGAGCCCAAGGAAGAAAAGCAGAGACCAAGGAAGAAAACCAGAGCCCGAGGAAGAAAACCAGAGCTCAAGGAACAAAACCAGAAGCCGAGAAACAAAACGAGAGTCCGAGGAAGAAAACGAGAGCCCGAGGAACAAAACCAGTGCCCAAGGAACAAAGTCAGAGCTCGAGGAACAAAACCAGATCCTGAGGAAGAAAACCATAGCCCGAGGAACAAAACCAGAGCCCGTGAAATAAAACCAGAGCCCGAGGAACAAAACCAGAGCCCAAGGACAAAAAGGAGGGCCTGAAGAACAAAACGAGGGCCATAGGAACAAAACCAGAGCCCGTGGAATAAAACCAGGCCCCGAGGAACCGAACCAGAAACCGAGGAACAGAACCAGAGCCCGAGGAACAAAACCAGAGCCCGAGGAAGAAAACCAGAGCCCGAGGAGCAAAACCAAAGCCCGAGGAACAAAATCAGAGCCCAAGGAACAAAACAAAACCCCGAGGAAGAAAAGCAGTGCCTGAGTAAGAAAACCAGAGCCCAAGGAAAAAAACCAGAGCCCGTGAAAGAAAACCAGAGCCCAAGGAATAAAACCAGAGCCTAAGGAAAAAAAGGAGGGCCTGAAGAAAAAAACGAGGGCCATAGGAACAAAACCAGAGGCTGTGGAATAAAACCAGGGCCCGAGGAACAGAACCAGAGCCCGAGGAAGAAAATCAGAGCCCGAGGAAGAAAACTAGGGCTCTTGGAACAAAACCAGATGCTGAGGAAGAAAACGAGATCCCAAGGAACAAAACCAGAGCCCGAGGAACAAAAGTAGACCTCGAGGAACAAAACCAGAGCCCGAGGAAGAAAATCAGAGCCCGAGGAAGAAAACTAGAGCTCTTGGAACAAAACCAGATGCCGAGGAAGAAAACGAGAGCCCGAGGAACACAACCAGAGCCCGCGGAACAAAACCAGAGCTTGAAGAACAAAACTAGACCTCGAGGAACAAAACCAGAACCAAAGGAACACAACCAGAGCCCAAGGAACACAACCAGAGCCCGAGGAACAAATCTAGGGCCCGAAGAAAAAATGAGAGCTCGAGGTAGAAATCCAGAGCCCGAGCAACAAAACCAGAGCCTGAGGAAGAAAACCAGAGCCCGAGGAAGAAAACCAGAGCCCGAGGAAGAAAACGAGAGCTCAAGGAACAAAACCAGAACCCGAGGAACAAAACCAGAGCCCGAGCAAGAAAACGAGATCCCGAGAAACAAAACCAGTGCCCAAGGAACAAAACCAGAGTTCGAGGAACAAAACCAGATCCTGAGTAAGAAAACCAGAGCCCAAGGAACAAAACCAGAGCCCGAGGACAAAAAGGAGGGCCTGAAGAACAAAACGAGGGCCATAGGAACAAAACCAGAGCCTGTGGAAGAAAACCAGGGCCCGAGGAACCAAACCAGAAACCGAGGAACAAATCCAGAGCCCGAGGAACAAAACCAGAGCCCGAGGAAAAAAACCAGGGCCCGAGGAACCAAGCCAGAGCCCGGGGATCAGAACCACCCCTCGAGGTAAAGAAACAGAGTCCGAGGAAGAAAACCAGAGCCCGAGGAACAAAACCAGAGCCTGAGGAACAAAACCAGAGCCCGAGGAAGAAAACCAGCCATCGATGAACAAAACCAGAGCCCGGGGATGAACACCAGAGCCCGAGGAAGAAAACTAGAGATCTTGGAACAAAAATAGATGCCGATGAAGAAAACGAGAGCCCGAGGAAGAAAAGCATAGCCCGAGGAAAAAAATCAGAGCCCAAGGAACCAAACGAACCCCCGAGGAAGAAAACCAGGGCCTGCGGAACAAAACCAGAGCCCGAGGAACAAAACCAGAGCCCGTGAAATAAAACCAGAGCCCGAGGAACAAAACCAGAGCCCAAGGACAAAAAGGAGGGCCTGAAGAACAAAACGAGGGCCATAGGAACAAAACCAGAGCCTGTGGAATAAAACCAGGCCCCGAGGAACCGAACCAGAAACCGAGGAACAAATCCAGAGCCCGAGGAACAAAACCAGAGCCCGAGGAACAAAACCAGAGCCCGAGGAACCAAGCCAGAGCCGAGGGACAAAAAGGAAGGCCTGAAGAACAAAACGAGGGCCATAGGAACAAAACCAGAGCCCGTGGAGTAAAACCAGGGTCCTGGGAAAAAAACCTGACACCGACGAACAAAACCAGAGCCCTAGGAACAAAACTAGCCCTCGAGGAACAAAACCAGATCCTAAGGAAAAAAAAATAGGGCCCGAGGAATCAAGCCAGAGCCCGAGGAACAAAACCACCCCTCGAGGTAAAGAAACAGGGTCTGAGGAAGAAAACTAGAGCCCGAGGAACAAAACCAGCCCTCGAGGAACAAAACTAGATCTCGAGGAAGAAAACGAGATCCCAAGGAACAAAACCAGAGCCCGTGGAAATAAAGCAGAGCCCGAGGAACAAAACAGAGCCCGAGGAGTTAATGCAGAGCTTCAGGAGGGAAACCAGAGCCTGAGGAACAAAACCAGAGCCGGAGGAAGAGAACCAGACCCCAAGGAAGAAAACCAGAGCTCAAGGAACAGAACCAGAACCCTAGGAGCAAAACGAGAGTCCGAGGAAGAAAACGAGAGCCTGAGGAAAAAAAAACAGTGCCCAAGGAATAAAACCAGAGCTCGAGGAACAAAACCAGATCCTGAGGAAGAAAACCAGAGCCCGAGGAACAAAATCAGAGCCCAAGGACAAAAAGGAGGGCCTGAAGAACAAAACGAGCGCTATAGGAACAAAACCAGAACCCGTGGAAGAAAACCAGGGCCCCAGGAACCAAACCAGAAACCGAGGAAAAAAACCAGAGCCCTAGGAACAAAACGAGCCCTCGAGGAACAAAACCAGAGCCCGAGGAAGAAAATCAGAGCCCGAGGAAGAAAACTAGAGCTCTTGCAACAAAAGCAGATAACGAGGAATAAAACGAGAGCCCGAGGAAAACAACGAGAGCCCAAGGAACAAAACCAAAGACGGAGGAACAAAATCAGAGCCCAAGGAACAAAAGGAAACCCCGAGGAAGAAAACCAGAGCCCGCGGAACAAAACCAGAGCTCGAAGAACAAAACTAGACCTCGAGGAAAAAAACAAGAGCCCGATGAACACAACCAGAGCCTAAGGAACTCAAGCAGAGCCCGAGGAACAAATCTAGGGCCTGAAGAAGAAAACGAGAGCTCGAGGAAGAAATCCAGTGCCCGAGCAACAAAACCAGAGCCTGAGGAAGAAAAGCAGAGCCCGAGGAAGAAAACCAGAGCCCGAGGAAGAAAACGAGAGCTCAAGGAACAAAACCAGAACCCGAGGAACAAAAGGAGAGTCCAAGGAAGAAAACGAGATCCTGAGGAACAACACCAGTGCCCAAGGAACAAATCCAGACCTCGAGGAACAAAATCAGATCCTGAGGAAGAAAACCAGAGCCTGAGGAACAAAACCAGAGCCCAAGGACAAAAAGGAGGGCCTGAAGAACAAAACGAGGGCCACAGGAACAAAACCAGAGCCTGTGGAAGAAAACCAGAGGCCGAGGAACCAAACCAAAAACCGAGGAACAAAACCAGAGCCCGAGGAACAAAGTTAGCCCTCGAGGAAGAAAACCAGGACCCGAGGAACAAAACCAGAGGCCGAGCAACGAAACCAGATGCCGAGGAACAAAACCAGAGTCTGAGGAAGAAAACCAGAGCCTGAGGAAGAAAACCAGAGCCCGAGGAGGAAAACCAGAGCTCAAGGAACAAAACAAGAACCCGAGGAACAAAACCAGAACCCGAGGAACAAAACGACAGTCCGAGGAAGAAAACGAGAGCCTGAGGAACAAAACCAGTGCCCAAGGAACAAAACCAGAGCCCGAGGAACAAAACCAGGGCCCGTGAAATAAAACCAGAGCCCGAGGAACAAAACGAGAGCTCAAAGAACAAAACTAGTGCTCGAGGATAAAACCAGAGTCCGAGGAACACAAGCAGAGCCCGAGGAACAAAAAAAGAGCCCGAGGAACAAATGTAGGGCCTGAAGAAAAAAACTAGAGCTCGAGGAAGAAATCCAGAGCCCAAGAAAAAAACCAGAGCCCGAGGAACAAAGCCAGTGCCCAAGGAATAAAACCAGAGCTCGAGGAACAAAACCAGAGCCCGAGGAACAAAACCAGAGCCTGTGAAAGAAAACCAGAGCCCGTGTAACAAAACCAGAGTTCGAAGAACAAAACCAGTGCTCGAGGAACAAAACCAGAGCCCGAGGAACACAACCAGAGCCCGAGGAAGAAAAACAGAGCCCGAGTAATAAAAGTAGTTCCCAAAGAAGAAAACGAGAGCTCGAGGAAGAAATCCAAAGCCCGAGCAAGAAAACCAGAGCCTGAGGAAGAAAACCAGAGCCCGAGGAAGAAAACCAGAGCTCAAGGAACAAAACCAGAACCCGAGGAACAAAACCAGAACCCGAGGAACAAAACGAGAGTCCGAGGAAGAAAACCAGTGCCCAAGGAACAAAGCCAGAGCTCGAGGAACAAAACCAGATCCTGAGGAAGAAAACCAGAGCCCGTGAAATAAAACCAGAGACCGAGGAACAAAACCAGAGCTCTAAGAAGAAAACTAGTGCTCGAGGAAAAAAAACAGAGCCCGAGGAACACAAGCAGAGCCCGAGGAACAAAACCAAAGACCGAGGAACAAAATCAGAGCCCAAGGAACAAAAGGAAACCCCGAGGAAGAAAACCAGAGCCCGAGGAACAAAACCAGAGCTCGAAGAACAAAACTAGACCTCGAGGAACAGAACCAGAGCCCGAGGAACAAAACCAGAGCCCGAGGAAGAAAACCAGGGCCCGAGGAACCAAACCAAAAACCGAGGAAAAAAACCAGAGCCCGAGGAACAAAACCAGCCCTCGAGGAACAAAACCAGAGCCCGAGGAAAAAAACCAGGACCCGAGGAACAAAGCCAGAGACCAAGAAAGAAAACTATAGCCCAAGGAACAAAACCAGCCCTCGACGAGCAAAACCAGAGCCCGAGGAAGAAAACAAGAGCCCGAGAAAGAAAAATAGAGCCCGAGGAAAAATACCAGGACCCGAGGAACCAAGCCAGAACCCGAGAAAGAACACCATAGCCCAAGGAACAAAACCAGCCCTCGAGGAACAAAACCAGATCTCGAGGAAGAAAACGAGATCCCAAGGAACAAAACCAGAGCCCGTGGAAATAAAGCAGAGCCCGAGGAAAAAAACCAGAGCTCAAAGAACAAAACTAGAGCTCGAGAAACAAAACGAGAGCCCGAGGAATACAACCAGAGCCCGAGGAACAGAACAAGCCCTCGAGGAACTAAATCAGAGCCCGAGGAAGAAAACCAGAGGCCAAGGAACAAAACCAGAGCCGGAGGAACAAAACAGAGCCTGAGGAGCTAATGCAGAGCTTCAGGAGGGAAACCAGAGCCTGAGGAACAAAACAAAACCCCGAGGAAGAAAACCAGGGGCTGAGAAACAAAACTAGAGCCCGAGGAAGAAAACCAGAGTCTGAGGAAGAAAACCAGAGCCCGAGGAAGAAAACCAGAGCCCGAGGAACAAAACCAGAGCCGAAGGACAAAAAGGAGAGCCTGAAGAACAAAACGAGGGCCATAGGAACAAAACCAGAGCCCGTGGAATAAAACCAGGGCCCGAGGAACCAAACCAGAAACTGAGGAAGAAAACTAGAGCCCGAGGAACAAAACCACCCCTCGAGGTAAAGAAACAGGGTTTGAGGAAGAAAACCAGAGCCCGAGGAAGAAAACCATAGCCCGAGGAAGAAAACCAGAGCCCGAGGAACATAAGCAAAGCCCGAGGAACAAAAAAAGATCCCGAGGAACAAATCTAGGGCCCGAAGAAAAAAACTAGAGCTCGAGGAAGAAATCCAGAGCCCGAGAAAAAAACCAGAGCCTGAGGAAAAAAACCAGAGCTCAAAGAACAAAACTAGAGCTCGAGGAACAAAACCAGAGCCCGAGGAACAAACCCAGAGCCCGAGGAACACAAGCAGAGCCCGAGGAACAAATCTACGGCCCGAAGAAGAAAACGAGAGCTTGAGGAAGAAATCCAGAGCCCGAGCAACAAAACCAGAGCCTGAGGAAGAAAACCAGAGACCGAGGAAGAAAACCAGAGCCCGAGGAAGAAAACCAGAGCTCAAGGAACAGAACCAGAACTCGAGGAACAAAACGAGAGTCCGAGGAGGAAAACGAGAGCCCGAGGAACAAAACCAGTGCCCAAGGAATAAAACCAGAGCTCGAGGAACAAAACGAGGGCCATAGGAACAAAATTAGAGCCCGAGGAAGAAAACTAGTGCTCTTGGAATAAAACCAGATGCCGAGGAAGAAAACGAGAGCCCGAGGAACACAACCAGAGCCCAAGGAACAAAACCAAAGACCGAGGAACAAAACCAGAGCCCAAGGAACAAAAGGAAACCCCGAGGAATAAAACCAGAGCCCGAGGAACAAAACCAGAGCTCGAAGAACAAAACTAGACCTCGAGGAACAAAACCAGAGCCCGAGGAACACAACCAGAGCCCAAGGAACAGAACCAGAGCCCGAGGAACAAAACTAGAGCCTGAGGAAGAAAACCAGGGCCCGAGGAACCAAACCAGAGCTCGAAGAACAAAACTAGACCTCGAGGAACAAAACCAGTGCCCGAGGAACACAACCAGAGCCCAAGGAACAGAACCAGAGCCCGAGGAACAAAACCAGTGCCCGAGGAACAAAACCAGCCCTCGAGGAACAAAACTAGATCTCGAGGAATAAAAGGAGATCCCAAGGAACAAAACCAGAGCCCGTGGAAATAAAGCAGAGCCCAAGGAACAAAACAGAGCCTGAGGAGCTAATGCAGAGCTTCAGAAGGGAAACCAGAGCCTGAGGAACAAACCCAGAGCCGGAGGAAGAAAATGAGACCCCAAGGAAGAAAACCAGAGCCCAAGGAAGAAAACTAGAGCTCTTGGAACAAAACCAGATGCCGAGGAAGAAAACGAGAGCCTGAGGAACAAAAACAGAGCCCGAGGAACAAAACCAAAGCCCGAGGAACAATATCAGAGCCTAAGGAACAAAAGGAAACCCCGAGGAAGAAAACCAGGGCCTGAGGAACAAAACTAGAGCTCGAGGAACAAAACCAGAGCCTGAGGAACACAACCAGAGCACGAGGAACAAAAACAGAGCCCGAGGAACAAAAGTAGGGCCCGAAGAAGAAAAGGAGAGCTCGAGGAAGAAATCCAGAGCCCGAGCAACAAAACCAGAGCCTGAGGAAGAAAATCAGAGCCTGAGGAAGAAAACCTGAACCCGAGGAACAAAATGAGAGTCCGAGGAAGAAAAGGAGAGCCCGAGGAACAAAACCAGTGCCCAAGGAATAAAACCAGAGCTCGAGGAACAAAACCAGAGCCCAAGGACAAAAAGGAGGGCCTGAAGAACAAAACGAGGGCCATAGGAAGAAAACCAGAGGCCGTGGAATAAAACCAGGGCCCGAGGAACCGAACGAGAAAGCGAGGAACAAATCCAGAGCCCGAGGAACAAAACTAGCCCTCGAGGAACAAAACCAGAGCCCGAGGAACAAAACCAGAGCCCAAGGAAAAAAACCAGGGCCCGAGGAACCAAGCCAGAGCCGAAGGACAAAAAGGAGGGCCTGAAGAACAAATCGAGGGCCATAGGAGCAAAACCAGAGCCCGTGGAATAAAACCAGGGCCCGAGGAACCAAAACAGAAACTGAGGAACAAAACCAGAGCCCGAGGAACAAAACTAGCCCTCGAGGAACAAAACCAGAGCCCGAGGACAAAAAGGAGGGCCTGAAGAACAAAACGAGGGCCATAGGAAGAAAACCAGAGGCCGTGGAATAAAACCAGGGCCCGAGGAACCGAACGAGAAAGCGAGGAACAAATCCAGAGCCCGAGGAACAAAACTAGCCCTCGAGGAAAAAAACGAGAGCCCGAGGAACAAAACCAGAGCCCGTGAAATAAAACCAGAGCCCGAGGAACAAAACCAGAGCTCAAAGAACAAAACTAGAGCTCAAGGAAGAAAACGAGAGCACGAGGAACACACCCAGAGCCCGAGGAATAGAACCAGATCCCGAGGAACAAAACCAGAGCCCGAGGAAAAAAACCAGGAGCCGAGGAACAAAGCCAGAGCCCAAGAAAGAAAACCATAGCCCAAGGAACAAAACCAGCCCTCGAGGAACAAAATCAGAGGTCTTGGAACAAAACCAGAGCCCGTGGAAATAAAGCAGAACCCGAGGAACAAAACCAGACCCCAAGGAAAAAAACCAGAACCGCGGAACAAAACCAGAGCGTGAGGAACAAAACAAGCCCTGGAGGAACTAAATCAGAGACCGAGGAAGAAAACCAGAGGCCAAGGAACAAAACCAGAGCCGGAGGAAAAAACAGAGCCCGAGGAGCTAATGCAGAGCTTCAGGAGGGAAACCAGAGCCTGAGGAACAAACCCAGAGCCGGAGAAAGAAAACGAGAGACCAAGGAAGAAAACCAGAGCCCGAGGAACACAAGCAAAGCCCGAGGAACAAAAAAAGATCCCGAGGAACAAATCTAGGGCCTGAAGAAAAAAACTAGAGCTCGAGGAAGAAATCCAGAGCCCGAGAAAAAAACCAGGGCCTGAGGAAAAAAACCAGAGCTCAAAGAACAAAACTAGAGCTCGAGGAACAAAACCAGGGCCCGAGGAACAAACCCAGAGCCCGAGGAACACAAGCAGAGCCCGAGGAACAAATCTACGGCCCGAAGAAGAAAACGAGAGCTTGAGGAAGAAATCCAGAGCCCGAGCAACAAAACCAGAGCCTGAGGAAGAAAACCAGAGACCGAGGAAGAAAACCAGAGCCCGAGGAAGAAAACCAGAGCTCAAGGAACAGAACCAGAACTCGAGGAACAAAACGAGAGTCCGAGGAGGAAAACCAGAGCCCGAGGAACAAAACCAGTGCCCAAGAAATAAAACCAGAGCTCGAGGAACAAAACGAGGGCCATAGGAACAAATTCAGAGGCCGAGGAAGAAAACTAGTGGTCTTGGAATAAAACCAGATGCCGAGGAAGAAAACGAGAGCCTGAGGAACACAACCAGAGCCCAAGGAACAAAACCAAAGACCGAGGAACAAAACCAGAGCCTAAGGAACAAAACGAAACCCCGAGGAATAAAACCAGAGCCCGAGGAACAAAACCAGAGCTCGAAGAACAAAACTAGACCTCGAGGAACAAAACCAGAGCCCGAGGAACACAACCAGAGCCCAAGGAACAGAACCAGAGCCCGAGGAACAAAACTAGAGCCTGAGGAAGAAAACCAGGGCCCGAGGAACCAAACCAGAGCTCGAAGAACAAAACTAGAGCTCGAGGAACAAAACCAGAGCCCGAGGAACACAACCAGAGCCCGAGGAACAAAAACAGAGCCGGAGGAAAAAAACTAGGGCCCGAAGAAGAAAAGGAGAGCTCAAGGAAGAAATCCAGAGCCCGAGCAACAAAACCAGAGCCTGAGGAAGAAAACCAGAGCCTGAGGAAGAAAACCAGAGCCCGAGGAAGAAAACCAGAGCTCAAGGAAGAAAACCTGAACCCGAGGAACAAAATGAGAGTCCGAGGAAGAAAAGGAGAGCCCGAGGAACAAAACCAGTGCCCAAGGAATAAAACCAGAGCTCGAGGAACAAAACCATAGCCCAAGGACAAAAAGGAGGGCCTGAAGAACAAAACGAGGGCCATAGGAAGAAAACCAGAGGCCGTGGAATAAAACCAGGGACCGAGGAACCGAACGAGAAAGCGAGGAACAAATCCAGAGCCCGAGGAGCAAAACTAGCCCTCGAGGAACAAAACCAGAGCCCGAGGAACAAAACCAGGGACCGAGGAACAAAACCAGAGCCCGAGGAAAAAAACCAGGGCCCGAGGAACCAAGCCAGAGCCGAAGGACAAAAAGGAGGGCCTGAAGAACAAATCGAGGGCCATAGGAAAAAACCGGACCCCGTGGAATAAAACCAGGGCCCTAGGAACCAAACCAGAAACTGAGGAACAAAACCAGAGCCCGAGGAACAACACTAGCCCTCGAGGAACAAAAGCAGAGCCCGAGGAAAAAAAACAGAGCCCGAGGAACCAAGCCAGAGTCCGAGGAACAAAACCACCCCTCGAGGTAAAGAAACAGGGTCTGAGAAATAAAACCAGAGCCCAAGGAAAAAAACCAGATCCCGAGGAAGAAAACAACAGCCTGAGGAACAAAAATAGAGCACGAGGAAAAAAAACAGGACCTGAGGAATCAAGCCAGAACCCGAGAAACAAAACCATAGCCCAAGGAACAAAACCAGAGCCCGTGAAAGAAAACCAGAGCCCGAGGAATAAAACCAGAGTCTGAGGAAGAAAACCAGAGCCCGAGGAAGAAAACCAGAGCTCAAGGAACAAAACCAGAACGTGAGGAACAAAACGAGAGTCCGAGGAAGAAAACGAGAGCCCGAGGAACAAAACCAGTGCCCAAGGAATAAAACCAGAGCTCGAGGAACAAAACCAGAGCCCAAGGACAAAAAGGAGGGCCTGAAGAACAAAATGAGGGCCATAGGAAGAAAACCAGAGCCCGTGGAATAACACCAGGGCCTGGGGAACCGAACGAGAAAGCGAGGAACAAATCCAGAGCCCGAGGAACAAAACTAGCCCACGAGGAACAAAACGAAAGCCCGAGGAACAAAACCAGTCCCCAAGGAACAAAACCAGAACCCGAGGAACAAAACCAGAGCCCGAGGAACAAAACCAGAGCCCGTGAAATAAAACCAGAGCCCGAGGAACAAAACCAGAGCTCAAAGAACAAAACTAGAGCTCAAGGAAGAAAACGAGAGCACGAGGAACACAACCAGAGCCCGAGGAATAGAACCAGATCCCGAGGAACAAAACCAGAGCCCGAGGAAAAAAACCAGGAGCCGAGGAACAAAGCCAGAGCCCAAGAAAGAAAACCATAGCCCAAGGAACAAAACCAGCCCTCGAGGAACAAAATCAGAGGTCTTGGAACAAAACCAGAGCCCGTGGAAATAAAGCAGAACCCGAGGAACAAAACCAGACCCCAAGGAAAAAAACCAGAACCGCGGAACAAAACCAGAGCGTGAGGAACAAAACAACCCCTCGAGGAACTAAATCAGAGCCCGAGGAAGAAAACCAGAGGCCAAGGAACAAAACCAGAGCCGGAGGAACAAAACAGAGCCCGAGGAGCTAATGCAGAGCTTCAGGAGGGAAACCAGAGCTTAAGGAACAAAACCAGAGCCGGAGAAAGAAAACGAGAGACCAAGGAAGAAAACCAGAGCCCGAGGAACAAAACCAGAGCCCGAGGAAGAAAACTAGAGGTCGAGGAACAAAACCAGATGCCGAGGAAGAAAACGAAAGCCCGAGGAACAAAATCAGAGTCCAAGGAACAAAACAAAACCCCGAGGAAGAAAACCAGGGCCTGAGAAACAAAACCAGAGCCCAAGGAACAAAACCAGAGTCTGAGGAAGAAAACAAGAGCCCGAGGAAAAAAACCAGAGTCTGAGGAAGAAAACCAGAGCCCGAGGAAGAAAACCAGTGCCCAAGGAACCAAACCAGAGCTCGAGGAACAAAACCAGATGCTGAGGAAGAAAACCAGAGCCCGAGGAACAAAACCAGAGCCCAAGGACAAAAGGGACAGCCTGAAGAACAAAAGGAGGGCCATAGGAACAAAACCAGAGCCCGTGGAATAAAACCAGGCCCCGAGGAACCAAACCAGAAACTGAGGAAAAAAACCAAAGCTCGAGGAACAAAACTAGCCCTCGAGGAAGAAAGCCAGAGCCCGAGGAACAAAACCAGAGCCCGAGGAAAAAAAAAAGCAGGGCCCGAGGAACCAAGCCAGAGCCCGAGGAATAAAACCACCCCTCGAGGTAAAGAAACAGGGTCTGAGGAAGAAAACCAGAGCCCGAGGAAGAAAACAAGAGCCCGAGGAACAAAAATAGAGCCCGAGGAAAAAAACCAGGACTCGAGGAACCAAGCCAGAACTCGAGAAAGAAAACCATAACCCGAGGAACAAAACAGAGCCTGAGGAGCTAATTCAGAGCTTCAGGAAGGAAACCAGAGCCCGAGGAACAAAACCAAAGCCCGAGGAAAAAAATGAGAGCCCAAGGAACAAAACGAAACCCCAAGGAAGAAAACCAGGGCCTGAGGAACAAAACCAGAGCCTGAGGAACAAAACCAGAGCCCATGAAAGACAACCAGAGCCCGAGGAACAAAACCAGAGCTCAAAGAACAAAACTAGAGCTCGAGGAACAAAACGAGAGCCCGAGGAACACAACCAGAGCCCGAGGAAAAGAACCAGAGCCCGAGGAACAAAACCACAGCCCGAGGAAGAAAACCAGAGCTCAAGGAACAAAACCAGAACCCGAGGAACAAAACCAGAACCCAAGGAACAAAACCAGAGCGTGAGGAACAAAACAAGCCCTCGAGGAACTAAATCAGAGCCCGAGGAAGAAACCCATAGGCTAAGGAACAAAACCAGAGCCGGAGGAACAAAACAGAGCCCGAGGAGCTAATGCAGAGCTTCAGGAGGGAAACCAGAGCCTGAGGAACAAAACCAGAGCCGGAGAAAGAAAACGAGAGACCAAGGAAGAAAACCAGAGCCCGAGAAACAAAACCAGAGCCCGAGGAAGAAAACTAGAGCTCGAGGAACAAAACCAGATGCCGAGGAAGAAAACGAAAGCCCGAGGAACAAAATCAGAGTCCAAGGAACAAAACAAAACGCCAAGGAAGAAAACCAGGGCCTGAGAAACAAAACCAGAGCCCAAGGAAAAATACCAGAGCCCGTGAAAGAAAACCAGAGCCCGAGGAACAAAACCAGAGTCTGAGGAAGAAAACCAGAGCCCGAGGAAGAAAACCACTGCCCAAGGAAGAAAACCAGAGCTCGAGGAACAAAACCAGAGCTGAAGGACAAAAAGGAGGGCCTGAAGAACAAAACGAGGGCCATAGGAACAAAACCAGAGCCCGTGGAATAAAACCAGAACCCGAGGAACCAAACCAGAAACTGAGGAACAAAACCAGAGCTAGAGGAACAAAACTAGCCCTCGAGGAACAAAGCCAGAGCCCGAGGAACAAAACCAGAGCCCGAGGAAAAAAACCAGGGCCCGAGGAACCAAGCCAGAGCTCGAGGAACAAAACCACCCCTCGAGGTAAAGAAACAGGGTCTGATGTTGGAGTGATCATGGGTTGGAGTGGGAGCGCGTTCCCGGAGTAATGAGGAGTCCCAATGTGGGTATGGTCATTCTCCTTTATTTCAAGATATTGTGCCACTTTTATAAGCTAGCCACTCTAACACGCGCATCTATGAATCCTCTATTGGTTTACAGTCAGTAAGCACACGAATCTTAACATACACAGATTGGTCAAAAGCAGGTGTCCACGCGAACGCTTCCTGCGCCTGCATTCCGTTACATAATCTACTGATATTTACATTCCTCAGCCTGTTTTTCCTACTCTACTATCACTTCAGAGACTCTAAAACTACAATTGCTCTTTAGCAGCCTTATACTATTACTAACAAATCCTCAGTGCTTGGAATGTTCATAGGATGATTTTTATTTAATAAAAATCCCTCCACAAATTTCCCCTTTTTGTTTTTGAACAATCCAAGCCTGATTTACTACTTTCGATACAGCCTTTTTTTATACAACTAAAAGCAATACAAAAGCATACACACAATATTAAGATGATAATCAATATACGCAAGCCTTCTTTTATCAGAGCTATCAGCCATTGCAGCAACTCTCTAAAAATATTCATGAGCCATTCATCTAAAATGCCATGATTTTGTGGTATCATGCTTACATGGTTTTTTAACCATTGTAATTGTTTATGTGTAGACTCACCATGATCGGATAGGTTCATGCAACACATAAACTCTTCTACCCAGAAACCAGGCACACCAAACAGGTTCTGAAAGGCTCAGCTGCCCTAGCAAGAGACAAAACAAAACGCAGATTGATCTGTTTTGTTTGCCCAGGTAACCCCTTCTTGTGAGAGTGCAGGCTTCACCGCTCGGCTAGGCACCCATATTGGTCCCTTATCTGTGGAAACACACATGTATCCCCTCCCATTAAATATTACCGAAACTGGGCCCAGCCACGTGCCAGTGATTGGGTCTCGATACATTACTTTTAGTTTTGGAAGCGCTGTATGAGAGTTAAACTTAAGGTTTTGGTGATGTATTATAATCGATGGCTCTTCTCTGTCTCCCATCAGACACAAATAATTTAGGGTAAATAGGACTTTATGCAGTCTCATCTGCGGGTCCTTTTCTTCCTCCTTTTGCTTTGTTAGGTAGTCCTTCAATACCTGATGCGTGCGTTCTACAAGGCTCTGCCCCGTCGGTGAGTGTGGGATGCCAGTAATATGCTTGACCCCCCATCTCATCAGAAAGGTTCTCAACTTCTGACTGGTGTAAGCAGGGCCATTGTCTGTTTTCAGTTGTTCTGGCACACCCAACACCGCGAGGCAAGCAAGGAGGTGCTTACACGCATGATGAGCCTTCTCACCCGATAAAGCTGTGGCCCATATTACTTTAGAAAAGGTATCTATGGTGACATGCACATATTTGAGCTGCCCAAATTCAGCGATATGAGTTACATCAGTCTGCCAGAGCTCTAAAGCCTTGAGACCTTTTGGATTAACGCCCAGCCCTATTCCAGGTCCATGATTTCCACACTTGGGACAGGCCTGTATGATAGAGCGAGCTTCGTTTTCTGATAACCCATATTGCCTTCTTAAACCCTTTGAGTTTTGATGAAATATTTCATGACCCTGCCTAGCTTGTAAAAATTTATCTACAGGTGGTACATGACACGCTGGACTGACAAGATTGTCCGCTATCTGATTGCCTTGTCCTAAACCCAACTCCCATTGATGGCTACGGATATGAATGACACAACACGGAGCCACTCGCTGAGAGATGGTTGATCTTAATTGAATAAATAATTTCCCTAGCTGAGGATTATTTGTTTCCCTAATCAGCGCATCTTGAATTCTTGGTATAAGGCCAGCTACATATAGAGAATCAGTCACCACATTCAAAGGATGATCAAGCCAGTTCCCTAATGCCCATACCACCGCCATTAATTCTAAAGTCTGTAAGGTATCTCCAGCTTGCCCTTGCAAAATCTTTTTGCACCATTGATCTGTTTCCCACCATACGCATGCAGCTTGTCTAGAACGTTTTCCCGCATCTGTATATACCGTCAACCCCTCGAGTATCGGGCTAACAACCACTTTAGGTTTTTCTAGCCACTGATTTCGTTTTAGAATCTGCCACAATTTCCCTTGAGGTTGCTGAGAATGCACCTTTCCGCTAAATCCTAACAGAGATTCTTGAATGGCCAGCATGTGGCGTATCCACCACTCTAAATCTACAGCGTTAACAGGAATACTGATGTCTGCTGGTTCCTGTCCTGTCAGCTCTATAATTTGCGTTCTCCCTTTTCGGATTAATTCCCCTACGGCTTCAGGACGAGTTTGTATACTGAAACGTGGTTGTACCCGTAAGAAAACCCATTCCAAAATTTGAAAAAGGGAGGAATTTGGCAAGTTATCATTACTCTTGTTGTCAATGGCAGTCACGGAATTCATTCCCTGTTGTCCCTTCATCTCCCCCTTCTTGTTTTGCCATTGACATATAACGGCAAAAGGTGATTCTTCGGTGTTACAGATAAGCAAAGAAAGTGGCAGGTCAAGGATTCTTCTTGCAGTCCAGGCTATAGTAAGTTTGTTTATAATGTGCTGTAAGGCTGCGTTTTGCTTGTCCTTCCAGTGACTCAAAATACAACCTAAGAGGCTCTTTGTCACAATGCGTCCACTCTGTTGACCCCCCATCCTGCTTGCCTACACAAAGAGTAGTTAAAATTAGATTTAAAATCACTAAAATTTTACAGATATCCTCTGATTGCACCAAATATACTTCACACGTACAATGCAGACACTCAGTCACACAAACGGGCCCGTTACACTTCTCACTCACACCACAAACTGTACCAATTAGAATAATAATCAAGCTCACATAGAGCATAAATCGTTAACCGTAAACCGTTTGCCGCAAGTCCACACAGATCAGTTTAAACCATAATACACGGTACCGGATTTTACAACAGATGACCATAATTATGGCAATGCCACATACAACTCCTATCACTACAGTTAGGTGACCCCAAGGGCAATCGCTCTTCAGTCATGGGCCACTGGTCGACCCAAACAGGGTCATTAGCGAGCCATGTTATGTAGGATGCAACCCCCCACCGTCCGTCCACAATAGCATCCCGAACAACTCCACTCATCGGCCGGGATGGGCAGCTGCGGTAGGCCCGGAGAAACAGGGTGGCAAGTTGTCTCTCGAACCGGCGGTTGACCAAGGTTCTCCTTTTTGCTGAGTCTGTGTAGTTAATTCCTTCAGTTGTTGCACCACCTCTTTTAAAGCTGATTAATGCTTTCTGTCGAATTTTCCTCTTTTCCGCTGGATGGCGGTGCGGCAGCGCCGGAGGAATCACTGGCGCGTGGCAAGGGGGGTGGAGAGGAGGGGCGGTGGGAGGAGGGCGGCACGTTTCCCGCCTGGAGTTGGGGGGGTGGAGCTGGCCGCTCCTCCCCCTTCATGCCCGGCGGTCGCTCTTCGGCTTTCGCCTCACACTGCTGCTGGGCTTTAGCCCCGGCAACTGCCGGCTGCTGTGGCGCAGATGATATTGTCGGGCAAGATGGCGAACGTAGACTGTCGGGCCTTTTTAAGCCCCGCTCAACTCTATCGCGCAATTCGGCAACAGTCTTACAGGTGGACCCCGTCATACCCTTCACAGCAGGCAGCCCAAAAAATCGCGCAAAAGGCCCCGCCTTGGATTCCATGCTCTTAGACTGTTCCGGCATGGGGTCCGGAGCCAGCATCTGAACAGCCGCACACGCCACCTCCCGTTCAGCTTTCATAGCTCTTAAAGTGTCTAGTACGTCTCCCCACAAGTCTGACACAGACTTAATGTCCTTCTCAAATTTTTTATCACCTCCAGTAAGCTTCTGCCACATTAGTTCTCCCAGCTCCCGCCATTCAAGCACAGAAAACAACGTGTGAGTGTCTTTAAAATGTCCCAAACGTTGTCCTAACTTAATTAGCTTGATAAGCTGTTTCACCGTTGTCTCGATCCCTCTCTTAGAGAGTAGTCCTGCGAGCAACGCAGCTGCTGCCTCATTCTCCATCATAGCAGCGCACCCTCTGGGAGGCAGTTGGCCACTCTGCACCGATATCTATTCTAGTTAAGCGACAGAATAGTACAACTCCCAGTCGCTGGTTTCCCACTCCCCTTCTCTCGCTGCGCTTACCGCAGTCTCGAAGAATTGTAGTCTCTGCTACCAGACCTCTGGGCTACGAGCCCAGCATGTTTCCGCATCCTCTGCTACCAGATGTTGGAGTGATCATGGGTTGGAGTGGGAGCGCGTTCCCGGAGTAATGAGGAGTCCCAATGTGGGTATGGTCATTCTCCTTTATTTCAAGATATTGTGCCACTTTTATAAGCTAGCCACTCTAACACGCGCATCTATGAATCCTCTATTGGTTTACAGTCAGTAAGCACACGAATCTTAACATACACAGATTGGTCAAAAGCAGGTGTCCACGCGAACGCTTCCTGCGCCTGCATTCCGTTACATAATCTACTGATATTTACATTCCTCAGCCTGTTTTTCCTACTCTACTATCACTTCAGAGATGCTAAAACTACAATTGCTCTTTAGCAGCCTTATACTATTACTAACAAATCCTCAGTGCTTGGAATGTTCATAGGATGATTTTTATTTAATAAAAATCCCTCCACAGTCTGAGGAAGAAAACCAGAGCCCGAGGAAGAAAAGAAGAGCCCGAGGAACAAAAATAGAGCCCGAGGAAAAAAACCAGGACCCGAGGAACCAAGCCAGAACCCAAGAAAGAAAACCATAGCCCAAGGAACAAAACCAGCCCTCGAGGAACAAAATCAGAGGTCGAGGAACAAAACCAGACCCCAAGGAAAAAAACCAGAACCCGAGGAACAAAACCAGAGCGTGAGGAACAAAACAAGCCCTCGAGGAACTAAATCAGAGCCCGAGGAAGAAACCCGTAGGCTAAGGAACAAAACCAGAGGCGGAGGAACAAAACAGAGCCCGAGGAGCTAATGCAGAGCTTCAGGAGGGAAACCAGAGCCTGAGGAACAAACCCAGAGCCGGAGAAAGAAAACGAGAGACCAAGGAAGAAAACCAGAGCCCGAGGAACAAAACCAGAGCCTGAGGAAGAAAACTAGAGCTCGAGGAACAAAACCAGATGCCGAGGAAGAAAACGAAAGCCCGAGGAACAAAATCAGAGTCCAAGGAACAAAACAAAACGCCAAGGAAGAAAACCAGGGCCTGAGAAACAAAACCAGAGCCCAAGGAAAAATACCAGAGCCCGTGAAAGAAAACCAGAGCCCGAGGAACAAAACCAGAGTCTGAGGAAGAAAACCAGAGCCCGAGGAAGAAAACCACTGCCCAAGGAAGAAAACCAGAGCTCGAGGAACAAAACCAGAGCTGAAGGACAAAAAGGAGGGCCTGAAGTACAAAACGAGGGCCATAGGAACAAAACCAGAGCCCGTGGAATAAAACCAGAACCCGAGGAACAAAACCAGAAACTGAGGAACAAAACCAGAGCTAGAGGAACAAAACTAGCAATCGAGGAACAAAGCCAGAGCCCGAGGAACAAAACCAGAGCCCGAGGAAAAAAACCAGGGCCCGAGGAACCAAGCCAGAGCTCGAGGAACAAAACCACCCCTCGAGGTAAAGAAACAGGGTCTGAGGAAGAAAACCAGAGCCCGAGGAAGAAAACAAGAGCCCGAGGAACAAAAATAGAGCCCGAGGAAAAAAACCAGGACCCGAGGAACCAAGCCAGAAGCCAAGAAAGAAAACCATAGCCCAAGGAACAAAACCAGCCCTCGAGGAACAAAACCAGAGCCCGAGGAACAAAACCAGACCCCAAGGAACAAAACCAGAACCCGAGGAACACAACCAGAGCCCGAGGAACAAAACAGAGCCTGAGGAGTTAATTCAGAGCTTCAGGAAGGAAACCAGAGCCCGAGGAACAAAACCAAAGCCCGAGGAAAAAAGTGAGAGCCCAAGGAACAAAACGAAACCCCAAGGAAGAAAACCAGGGCCTGAGGAACAAAACCAGAGCCCAAGGAACAAAACCAGAGCCCATTAAAGAAAACCAGAGCCCGAGGAACAAAACCAGAGCTCAAAGAACAAAACTAGAGCTCGAGGAAGAAAACGAGAGCCCGAGGAACACAACCAGAGCCCGAGGAAGAAAACCAGAGCTGAAGGAACAAATCCAGAACCCGAGGAACAAAACCAGCCCTCGAGGAACAAAACCAGAGCCCGAGGAAGAAAACCAGATCCCAAGAAACAAGACCAGAACCCGAGGAACAATACCAGAGCCCGAGGGACAAAAAGGAGGGCCTGAAGAACAAAACGAGGGCCATAGGAACAAAACCAGACCCCGTGGAATAAAACCAGGGCCCGAGGAACCAAACCAGAAACCGAGGAACAAAACCAGAGCCCTAGGAACAAAACCAGCCCTCGAGGAACAAAACCAGAGCCCGAGGAAAAAAACCAGGACCCGAGGAACAAAGCCAGAGCCCAAGAAAGAAAACCATAGCCCAAGGAACAAAACCAGCCATCGAGGAGCAAAACCAGAGCCCGAGGAAGAAAACAAGAACCTGAGGAACAAAGTTAGAGCCCGGCGAAAAAAAACAGGGCCCGAGGAATCAAGCCAGAACCTGAGAAAGAAAACCATAGCCCAAGGAAAAAAACCAACACTCGAGGAACAAAACCAGAGCTCGAGGAAGAAAACGAGATCCCAAGGAACAAAACCAGAGCCCGTGGAAATAAAGCAGAGCCCGAGGAATAAAACAGAGCCCGAGGAGCTAATGCAGAGCTTCAGGAAGGAAACCAGAGCCTGAGGAAGAAAACCAGAGCCGGAGGAAGAAAACCAGAGCCCAAGGAAGAAAACCAGAGCACGAGGAAGAAAACCAGAGCCCGAGGAAGAAAACTAGAGCTCTTGGAACAAAACCAGATGCCGAGGAAGAAAACGAGAGCCCGAGGAACAAAACCAGAGCCCGAGGAAAAAAACCAGGACCCGAGGAACAAAACCAGAGCCCAAGAAAGAAAACCATAGCCCAAGGAACAAAACCAGCCCTCGAAGAACATAATCAGAGGTCGAGGAACAAAACCAGAGCCCGTGGAATTAAAGCAGAGCACAAGGAACAAAACCAGACCCCAAGTAAAAAAAACCAGAAACCGAGGAACAAAACGAGAGCGTGAGGAACAAAACAAGCCCTGGAGGAACTAAATCAGAGCCCGAGGAAGAAAACCAGAGGCCAAGGAACAAAACCAGAGCCGGAGGAACAAAACAGAGCCCAAGGAGCTAATGCAGAGCTTCAGGAAGGAAACCAGAGCCTGAGGAACAAAACCAGAGCCGGAGAAAGAAAACGAGAGACCAAGGAAGAAAACCAGAGCCCAAGGAACAAAACCAGAGCCCGAGGAAGAAAACTAGAGCTCGAGGAACAAAACCAGATGCCGAGGAAGAAAACGAAAGCCCGAGGAACAAAATCAGAGTTCAAGGAACAAAACAAAACCCCGAGGAAGAAAACCAGGGCCTGAGAAATAAAACCAGACCACAATGAACAAAACCAGAGTCCATGAAAGAAAACCAGAGCCCGAGGAATAAAACCAGAGTCTGAGGAAGAAAACCAGAGCCCGAGGAAGAAAACCAGAGCTCAAGGAACAAAACCAGAACCCGAGGAACAAAACGAGAGTCCGAGGAAGAAAACGTGAGCCCGAGGAACAAGACCAGTGCCCAAGGAATAAAACCAGAGCTCGAGGAACAAAACCAGAGCCCAAGGACAAAAAGGAGGGCCTGAAGAACAAAACGAGGGCCATAGGAAGAAAACCAGAGCCCGTGTAATAAAACCAGGGCCCGAAGAACCGAACGAGAAAGCGAGGAACAAATCCAGAGCCCGAGGAACAAAACTAGCCCTCGAGGAACAAAACCAGAGTCCGAGGAACAAAACCAGACCCCAAGAAACAAAACCAGAACCCGAGGAACAAAACCAGAGGCCGAGGAACAAAACAGAGCCTGAGGAGCTAATGCAGAGCTTCAGGAAGGAAACCAGAGCCCGAGGAACCAAACCAAAGCCCGAGGAACAAAATGAGAGCCCAAGGAACAAAACGAAAACCCGAGGAAGAAAACCAGGGCCTGAGGAACAAAACCAGAGCCCGAGAAACAAAACCAGAGCCCGTGAAAGAAAACCAGAGCCCGAGGAAAAAAACCAGAGCTCAAAGAACAACACTAGAGCTCGAGGAAGAAAACTAGAGCTCTTGGAAGAAAACCAGATGCCGAGGAAGAAAAGGAGAGCCCGAGGAACAAAAACAGAGCCCGAGGAACAAAACCAAAGCCCGAGGAAAAATATCAGAGCCCAAGGAACAAAAGGAAACCCCGAGGAAGGAAACCAGGGCCTGAGGAACAAAACTAGAGGTCGAGGAACAAAACCAGAGCCCGAGGAATAAAACCAGAGCTCAAAGAACAAAACTAGAGCTTGAGGAAGAAAACGAGAACCCGAGGAACACACCCAGAGCCTGAGGAACAGAACCAGAGCCCGAGGAACAAAACCGGAGCCCGAGGAAGAAAACCAGACCTCGATGAACAAAACCAGAGCCTGAGGAAGAAAACTAGAGCTCAAGGAAGAAAACCAGAAACTGAGGAACAAAACTAGCCCTCGAGGAACAAAACCAGAGCTCGAGGAACAATATCCGAGCCCAAGGAACAAAAGGAAACCCCGAGGAAGGAAACCAGGGCCTGAGGAACAAAACTAGAGCTCGAGGAACAAAACCAGAGCCTGAGGAACAGAACCAGAGCCCGAGGAACACAACCAGAGCCCGAGGAAGAAAAACAGAGCCCGAGGAAGAAAACCAGAGGCCGAGGAGGAAAACGAGAGCTCAAGGAACAAAACCAGTGCCCAAGGAATAAAACCAGAGCTCGAGGAAGAAAACCAGAGCCCAAGGACAAAAAGGAGGGCCTGAAGAACAAAACGAGGTCCATAGGAAGAAAACCAGAGCCCATGGAATAAAACCAGGGCCCGAGGAAACGAACGAGAAAGCGAGGAACAAATCCAGAGCCCGAGGAACAAAACTAGCCCTCGAGGAACAAAACCAGACCCCAAGGAACAGAACCAGAACCCGAGGAACAAAACCAGAGCCCGAGGAACAAAACAGAGCCTGAGGAGCTAATGCAGAGCTTCAGGAAGGAAACCAGAGCCCGAGGAACCAAACCAAAGCCCGAGGAACAAAATGAGAGCCCAAGGAACAAAACGAAACCCCGAGGAAGAAAACCAGGGCCTGAGGAACAAAACCAGACCCCGAGAAACAAAACCAGAGCCCGTGAAAGAAAACCAGAGCCCGAGGAACAAAACCAGAGCTCAAAGAACAAACCTAGATCTCGAGGAAGAAAACGAGAACCCGAGGAACACACCCAGAGCCCGAAGAACAGAACCAGAGCCCGAGGAACAAAACCAGAGCCCGATGAAGAAAACCAGACCTCGATGAACAAAACCAGAGCCCGAGGAAGAAAACTAGAGCTCAAGGAACAAAACCAGAAACTGAGGAACAAAACCAGCCCTCGAGGAACAAAACCAGAGCCCGAGGAACAAAAACAGAGCCCGAGGAACAAAAGTAGAGCCCGAAGAAGAAAAGGAGAGCTCGAGGAAGAAATCCAGAGCCCGAGCAACAAAACCAGAGCCTGAGGAAGAAAACCAGAGCCCGAGGAAGAAAACCAGAGCTCAAGGAACAAAACCAGAACCCGAGGAACAAAACCAGCCCTCGAGGAACAAAACCAGAGCCCGAGGAACAAAACCAGACCCCAAGGAAAAAAACCAGAACCCGAGGAACAAAACCAGAGCGTGAGGAACAAAACAAGCCCTCGAGGAACTAAATCAGAGCCCGAGGAAGAAAACCAGAGGCCAAGGAACAAAACCAGAGCCGGAGGAACAAAACAGAGCCCAAGGAGCTAATGCAGAGCTTCAGGACGGAAACCAGAGCCTGAGGAACAAACCCAGAGCCGGAGAAAGAGAACGAGAGACCAAGGAAGAAAACCAGAGCCCGAGGAAAAAAACTAGAGCCCGAGGAAGAAAACTAGAGCTCTTGGAACAAAACCAGACGCCGAGGAAGAAAACGAAAGCCCGAGGAACAAAATCAGAGTTCAAGGAACAAAACAAAACCCCGAGGAAGAAAACCAGGGCCTGAGAAACAAAACCAGAGCCCAAAGAACAAAACCAGAGCCCGTGAAAGAAAACCAGAGCCCGAGGAACAAAACCAGAGTCTGAGGAAGAAAACCAGAGGCCGAGGAAGAACACCACTGCCCAAGGAACAAAACCAGAGCTCGAGGAACAAAACCAGAGCCGAAGGACAAAAAGGAGGGCCTGAAGAACAAAACGATGGCCATAGGAACAAAACCAGAGCCCGTGGAATAAAACCAGGCCCCGAGGAACCAAACCAGAAACTGCGGAACAAAACCAAAGCTCGAGGAACAAAACTAGCCCTCGAGGAACAAAGCCAGAGCCCGAGGAACAAAACCAGGGCCCGAGGAAACAAGCCAGAGCCCGAGGAACAAAACCACACCTCGAGGTAAAGAAACAGGGTCTGAGGAACAAAACCAGAGCCCGAGGAAGAAAACAAGATCCCGAGGAACAAAAATAGAGCCCGAGGAAAAGAACCAGGACCCGAGGAACCAAGCCAGAACCCGAGAAAGAAAACCATAGCCCGAGGAACAACACCACCCCTCGAGGTAAAGAAACAGGGTCTGAGGAAGAAAACGAGATCCCAAGGAACAAAACCAGAGCCCGTGAAAGAAAACCAGAGCCCGAGGAACAAAACAGAGCCTGAGGAGCTAATTCAGAGCTTCAGGAAGGAAACCAGAGCCCGAGGAACCAAACCAAAGCCCGAGGAGCAAAATGAGAGCCCAAGGAACAAAACGAAACCCCAAGGAAGAAAACCAGGGCCTGAGGAACAAAACCAGAGCCCGAGGAACAAAACCAGAGCCCATGAAAGAAAACCAGGGCCGGAGGAACCAAGCCAGAGCCCGACGAACAAAACCACTCCTCGAGGTAAAGAAACAGGGTCTGAGGAAGAAAACCAGAGCCCGAGGAAGAAAACCAGAGCCCGAGGAAGAAAACCAGAGCCCGAGGAAAAAAACCAGGACCCGAGGAACCAAGCCAGAACCCGAGAAAGAAAACCATAGCCCAAGGAACAAAACCAGCCCTCGAGGAACAAATCAGAGGTCTTGGAACAAAACCAGAGCCCGTGGAAATAAAGCAGAGCACAAGGAACAAAACCAGACCCCAAGTAAAAAAAACCAGAACCCGAGGAACAAAACCAGAGCGCGAGGAACAAAACCAGATGCCGAGGAAGAAAACGAAAGCCCGAGGAACAAAACCAGAGTCCAGGGAACAAAACAAAACCCCGAGGAACAGAACCAGGGCCTGAGAAACAAAACCAGAGCCCAAGCAACAAAACCAGAGCCCGTGAAAGAAAACCAGAGCCCGAGGAACAAAACCAGAGTCTGAGGAATAAAACCAGAGCCCGAGGAAGAAAACCAGTGCCCAAGGAACAAAACCAGAGCTCGAGGAAAAAAAACCAGAGCCGAAGGACAAAAAGGTGGGCCTGAAGAACAAAACGAGGGCCATAGGAACAAAACCAGAGCCCGTGGAATAAAACCAGGCCCCGAGGAACCAAACCAGAAACTGAGGAACAAAAGCAGAGCTCGAGGAACAAAACTAGCCCTCGAAGAACAAAGCCAGAGCCCGAGGAACAAAACCAGACCCCAAGGAACAAAACCAGAACCCGAGGAACAAAACCAGAGCCCGAGGAACAAAACAGAGCCTGAGGAGCTAATGCAGAGCTTCAGGAAGGAAACCAGAGCCCGAGGAACAAAACCAAAGCCCGAAGAACAAAATGAGAGCCCAAGGAACAAAACGAAACCCCAAGAAGAAAACCAGGGCCTGAGGAACAAAACCAGAGCCCGAGGAAGAAAACCAGGGCCTGAGGAACAAAACCAGAGCCCGAGGAACAAAACCAGAGCTCAAAGAACAAAACTAGAGCTCGAGGAACAAAACGAGAGTCCGAGGAAGAAAACGAGAGCCCAAGGAACAAAACCAGTGCCCAAGGAATAAAACCAGAGCTCGTGGAATAAAACCAGGGCCGGAGGAACCGAACGAGAAACCGAGGAACAAATCCAGAGCTCAAGGAACAAAGCCAGAGCCCGAGGAACAAAACCAGGGCCCGAGGAACCAAGCCAGAGCCGAAGGACAAAAAGGAGGGCCTGAAGAACAAAACGAGGGCCATAGGAACAAAACCAGAGCCCGTGGAATAAAACCAGGGCCCGAGGAAACGAACGAGAAAGCGAGGAACAAATCCAGAGCCCGAGGAACAAAACTAGCCCTCGAGGAACAAAATCAGAGGTCGAGGAACAAAACCAGACCCCAAGGAACAAAACCAGACCCCGAGGAACAAAACCAGAGCCCGAGGAACAAAACAGAGCCTGAGGAGCTAATGCAGAGCTTCAGGAAGGAAACCAGAGCCCGAGGAACCAAACCAAAGCCGGAGGAACAAAATGAGAGCCCAAGGAACAAAACGAAACCCCGAGGAAGAAAACCAGGGCCTGAGGAACAAAACCAGAGCCCGAGAAACAAAACCAGAGCCCGTGAAAGAAAAGCAGAGCCCGAGGAACAAAACCAGAGCTCAAAGAACAAAACTAGAGCTCGAGGAAGAAAACGAGAACCCGAGGAACACACCCAGATCCCGAGGAACAGAACCAGAGCCCGAGGAACAAAACCAGAGCCCGAGGAAGAAAACCAGACCTCGATGAACAAAACCAGAGCCCGAGGAAGAAAACTAGAGCTCAAGGAACAAAATCAGAAACTGAGGAATAAAACTAGCCCTCGAGGAACAAAACCAGAGCTCGAGGAAGAAAACTAGAGCTCTTGGAAGAAAACCAGATGCCGAGGAAGAAAAGGAGAGCCCGAGGAACAAAAACAGAGCCCGAGGAACAAAACCAAAGCCCGAGGAACAATATCAGAGCCCAAGGAACAAAAGGAAACCCCGAGGAAGGAAACCAGGGCCTGAGGAACAAAACTAGAGCTCGAGGAACAAAACCAGAGCCGGAGGAACAAAACCAGAGCTCAAAGAACAAAACTAGAGCTTGAGGAAGAAAACGAGAACCCGAGGAAGACACCCAGAGCCCGAGGAACAGAACCAGAGCCCGAGGAACAAAACCAGAGCCCGAGGAAGAAAACCAGACCTCGATGAACAAAACCAGAGCCCGAGGAAGAAAACTAGAGCTCAAGGAACAAAACCAGAAACTGAGGAACAAAACTAGCCCTCGAGGAACAAAACCAGAGCTCGAGGAAGAAAACTAGAGCTCTTGGAAGAAAACCAGATGCTGAGGAAGAAAAGGAGAGCCCGAGGAACAAAAACAGAGCCCGAGGAACAAAACCAAAGCCCGAGGAACAATATCAGAGCCCAAGGAACAAAAGGAAACCCCGAGGAAGGAAACCAGGGCCTGAGGAACAAAACTAGAGCTCGAGGAACAAAACCAGAGCCTGAGGAACAGAACCAGAGCCCGAGGAACAGAACCAGAGCCCGAGGAACAGAACCAGAGCCCGAGGAACAAAAACAGAGCCCGAGGAACAAAACCAAAGCCCGAGGAACAATATCAGAGCCCAAGGAACAAAAGGAAACCCCGAGGAAGGAAACCAGGGCCTGAGGAACAAAACTAGAGCTCGAGGAACAAAACCAGAGCCTGAGGAACAGAACCAGAGCCCGAGGAACAGAACCAGAGCCCGAGGAACAAAACTAGAGCCTGAGGAACAAAAGTAGGGCCCGAAGAAGAAAAGGAGAGCTCGAGGAAGAAATCCAGAGCCCGAGCAACAAAACCAGAGCCTGAGGAAGAAAACCAGAGCCCGAGGAAGAAAACCAGAGCCCGAGGAGGAAAACGAGAGCTCAAGGAACAAAACCAGAACCCGAGGAACAAATCGAGAGTCCGAGGAAGAAAACGAGAGCCCAAGGAACAAAACCAGTGCCCAAGGAATAAAACCAGAGCTCGAGGAAGAAAACGAGAGCCCGAGGAACACAACCAGAGCCCGAGGAAAAGAACCAGAGCCCGAGGAACACAACCAGAGCCCGAGGAAAAGAACCAGAGCCCGAGGAAAAAAACCACAGCCCGAGGAAGAAAACCAGAGCTCAAGGAACAAAACCAGAACCCGACGAACAAAACCAGAACCCAAGGAACAAAACCAGAGCGTGAGGAACAAAACAAGCCCTCGAGGAACTAAATCAGAGCCCGAGGAAGAAACCCATAGGCTAAGGAACAAAACCAGAGCCGGAGGAACAAAACAGAGCCCGAGGAGCTAATGCAGAGCTTCAGGAGGGAAACCAGAGCCTGAGGAACAAAACCAGAGCCGGAGAAAGAAAACGAGAGACCAAGGAAGAAAACCAGAGCCCGAGGAACAAAACCAGAGCCCGAGGAAGAAAACTAGAGCTCTTGGAACAAAACCAGATGCCGAGGAAGAAAACGAAAGCCCGAGGAACAAAATCAGAGTCCAAGGAACAAAACAAAACGCCAAGGAAGAAAACCAGGGCCTGAGAAACAAAACCAGAGCCCAAGGAAAAATACCAGAGCTCGAGGAACAAAACCAGAGCTGAAGGACAAAAAGGAGGGCCTGAAGAACAAAACGAGGGCCATAGGAACAAAACCAGAGCCCGTGGAATAAAACCAGAACCCGAGGAACCAAACCAGAAACTGAGGAACAAAACCAGAGCTAGAGGAACAAAACTAGCCCTCGAGGAACAAAGCCAGAGCCCGAGGAACAAAACCAGAGCCCGAGGAAAAAAACCAGGGCCCGAGGAACCAAGCCAGAGCTCGAGGAACAAAACCACCCCTCGAGGTAAAGAAACAGGGTCTGATGTTGGAGTGATCATGGGTTGGAGTGGGAGCGCGTTCCCGGAGTAATGAGGAGTCCCAATGTGGGTATGGTCATTCTCCTTTATTTCAAGATATTGTGCCACTTTTATAAGCTAGCCACAGTAACACGCGCACCTCCGAATCCTCTATTGGTTTACAGTCAGCAAGCACACGAATCTGAACATACACAGATTGGTCAAAAGCAGGTGTCCACGCGAACGCTTCCTGCGCCTGCATTCCGTTACATAATCTACTGATATTTACATTCCTCAGCCTGTTTTTCCTACTCTACTATCACTTCAGAGACTCTAAAACTACAATTGCTCTTTAGCAGCCTTATACTATTACTAACAAATCCTCAGTGCTTGGAATGTTCATAGGATGATTTTTATTTAATAAAAATCCCTCCACAAATTTCCCCTTTTTGTTTTTGAACAATCCAAGCCTGATTTACTACTTTCGATACAGCCTTTTTTTATACAACTAAAAGCAATACAAAAGCATACACACAATATTAAGATGATAATCAATATACGCAAGCCTTCTTTTATCAGAGCTATCAGCCATTGCAGCAACTCTCTAAAAATATTCATGAGCCATTCATCTAAAATGCCATGATTTTGTGGTATCATGCTTACATGGTTTTTTAACCATTGTAATTGTTTATGTGTAGACTCACCATGATCGGATAGGTTCATGCAACACATAAACTCTTCTACCCAGAAACCAGGCACACCAAACAGGTTCTGAAAGGCTCAGCTGCCCTAGCAAGAGACAAAACAAAACGCAGATTGATCTGTTTTGTTTGCCCAGGTAACCCCTTCTTGTGAGAGTGCAGGCTTCACCGCTCGGCTAGGCACCCATATTGGTCCCTTATCTGTGGAAACACACATGTATCCCCTCCCATTAAATATTACCGAAACTGGGCCCAGCCACGTGCCAGTGATTGGGTCTCGATACATTACTTTTAGTTTTGGAAGCGCTGTATGAGAGTTAAACTTAAGGTTTTGGTGATGTATTATAATCGATGGCTCTTCTCTGTCTCCCATCAGACACAAATAATTTAGGGTAAATAGGACTTTATGCAGTCTCATCTGCGGGTCCTTTTCTTCCTCCTTTTGCTTTGTTAGGTAGTCCTTCAATACCTGATGCGTGCGTTCTACAAGGCTCTGCCCCGTCGGTGAGTGTGGGATGCCAGTAATATGCTTGACCCCCCATCTCATCAGAAAGGTTCTCAACTTCTGACTGGTGTAAGCAGGGCCATTGTCTGTTTTCAGTTGTTCTGGCACACCCAACACTGCGAAGCAAGCAAGGAGGTGCTTACACGCATGATGAGCCTTCTCACCCGATAAAGCTGTGGCCCATATTACTTTAGAAAAGGTATCTATGGTGACATGCACATATTTGAGCTGCCCAAATTCAGCGATATGAGTTACATCAGTCTGCCAGAGCTCTAAAGCCTTGAGACCTTTTGGATTAACGCCCAGCCCTATTCCAGGTCCATGATTTCCACACTTGGGACAGGCCTGTATGATAGAGCGAGCTTCGTTTTCTGATAACCCATATTGCCTTCTTAAACCCTTTGAGTTTTGATGAAATATTTCATGACCCTGCCTAGCTTGTAAAAATTTATCTACAGGTGGTACATGACACGCTGGACTGACAAGATTGTCCGCTATCTGATTGCCTTGTCCTAAACCCAACTCCCATTGATGGCTACGGATATGAATGACACAACACGGAGCCACTCGCTGAGAGATGGTTGATCTTAATTGAATAAATAATTTCCCTAGCTGAGGATTATTTGTTTCCCTAATCAGCGCATCTTGAATTCTTGGTATAAGGCCAGCTACATATAGAGAATCAGTCACCACATTCAAAGGATGATCAAGCCAGTTCCCTAATGCCCATACCACCGCCATTAATTCTAAAGTCTGTAAGGTATCTCCAGCTTGCCCTTGCAAAATCTTTTTGCACCATTGATCTGTTTCCCACCATACGCATGCAGCTTGTCTAGAACGTTTTCCCGCATCTGTATATACCGTCAACCCCTCGAGTATCGGGCTAACAACCACTTTAGGTTTTTCTAGCCACTGATTTCGTTTTAGAATCTGCCACAATTTCCCTTGAGGTTGCTGAGAATGCACCTTTCCGCTAAATCCTAACAGAGATTCTTGAATGGCCAGCATGTGGCGTATCCACCACTCTAAATCTACAGCGTTAACAGGAATACTGATGTCTGCTGGTTCCTGTCCTGTCAGCTCTATAATTTGCGTTCTCCCTTTTCGGATTAATTCCCCTACGGCTTCAGGACGAGTTTGTATACTGAAACGTGGTTGTACCCGTAAGAAAACCCATTCCAAAATTTGAAAAAGGGAGGAATTTGGCAAGTTATCATTACTCTTGTTGTCAATGGCAGTCACGGAATTCATTCCCTGTTGTCCCTTCATCTCCCCCTTCTTGTTTTGCCATTGACATATAACGGCAAAAGGTGATTCTTCGGTGTTACAGATAAGCAAAGAAAGTGGCAGGTCAAGGATTCTTCTTGCAGTCCAGGCTATAGTAAGTTTGTTTATAATGTGCTGTAAGGCTGCGTTTTGCTTGTCCTTCCAGTGACTCAAAATACAACCTAAGAGGCTCTTTGTCACAATGCGTCCACTCTGTTGACCCCCCATCCTGCTTGCCTACACAAAGAGTAGTTAAAATTAGATTTAAAATCACTAAAATTTTACAGATATCCTCTGATTGCACCAAATATACTTCACACGTACAATGCAGACACTCAGTCACACAAACGGGCCCGTTACACTTCTCACTCACACCACAAACTGTACCAATTAGAATAATAATCAAGCTCACATAGAGCATAAATCGTTAACCGTAAACCGTTTGCCGCAAGTCCACACAGATCAGTTTAAACCATAATACACGGTACCGGATTTTACAACAGATGACCATAATTATGGCAATGCCACATACAACTCCTATCACTACAGTTAGGTGACCCCAAGGGCAATCGCTCTTCAGTCATGGGCCACTGGTCGACCCAAACAGGGTCATTAGCGAGCCATGTTATGTAGGATGCAACCCCCCACCGTCCGTCCACAATAGCATCCCGAACAACTCCACTCATCGGCCGGGATGGGCAGCTGCGGTAGGCCCGGAGAAACAGGGTGGCAAGTTGTCTCTCGAACCGGCGGTTGACCAAGGTTCTCCTTTTTGCTGAGTCTGTGTAGTTAATTCCTTCAGTTGTTGCACCACCTCTTTTAAAGCTGATTAATGCTTTCTGTCGAATTTTCCTCTTTTCCGCTGGATGGCGGTGCGGCAGCGCCGGAGGAATCACTGGCGCGTGGCAAGGGGGGTGGAGAGGAGGGGCGGTGGGAGGAAGGCGGCACGTTTCCTGCCTGGAGTTGGGGGGGTGGAGCTGGCCGCTCCTCCCCCTTCATGCCCGGCGGTCGCTCTTCGGCTTTCGCCTCACACTGCTGCTGGGCTTTAGCCCCGGCAACTGCCGGCTGCTGTGGCGCAGATGATATTGTCGGGCAAGATGGCGAACGTAGACTGTCGGGCGTTTTTAAGCCCCGCTCAACTCTATCGCGCAATTCGGCAACAGTCTTACAGGTGGACCCCGTCATACCCTTCACAGCAGGCAGCCCAAAAAATCGCGCGAAAGGCCCCGCCTTGGATTCCATGCTCTTAGACTGTTCCGGCATGGGGTCCGGAGCCAGCATCTGAACAGCCGCACACGCCACCTCCCGTTCAGCTTTCATAGCTCTTAAAGTGTCTAGTACGTCTCCCCACAAGTCTGACACAGACTTAATGTCCTTCTCAAATTTTTTATCACCTCCAGTAAGCTTCTGCCACATTAGTTCTCCCAGCTCCCGCCATTCAAGCACAGAAAACAACGTGTGAGTGTCTTTAAAATGTCCCAAACGTTGTCCTAACTTAATTAGCTTGATAAGCTGTTTCACCGTTGTCTCGATCCCTCTCTTAGAGAGTAGTCCTGCGAGCAACGCAGCTGCTGCCTCATTCTCCATCATAGCAGCGCACCCTCTGGGAGGCAGTTGGCCACTCTGCACCGATACCTATTCTAGTTAAGCGACAGAATAGTACAACTCCCAGTCGCTGGTTTCCCACTCCCCTTCTCTCGCTGCGCTTACCGCAGTCTCGAAGAATTGTAGTCTCTGCTACCAGACCTCTGGGCTACGAGCCCAGCATGTTTCCGCATCCTCTGCTACCAGATGTTGGAGTGATCATGGGTTGGAGTGGGAGCGCGTTCCCGGAGTAATGAGGAGTCCCAATGTGGGTATGGTCATTCTCCTTTATTTCAAGATATTGTGCCACTTTTATAAGCTAGCCACTCTAACACGCGCATCTATGAATCCTCTATTGGTTTACAGTCAGTAAGCACACGAATCTTAACATACACAGATTGGTCAAAAGCAGGTGTCCACGCGAACGCTTCCTGCGCCTGCATTCCGTTACATAATCTACTGATATTTACATTCCTCAGCCTGTTTTTCCTACTCTACTATCACTTCAGAGACTCTAAAACTACAATTGCTCTTTAGCAGCCTTATACTATTACTAACAAATCCTCAGTGCTTGGAATGTTCATAGGATGATTTTTATTTAATAAAAATCCCTCCACAGTCTGAGGAAGAAAACCAGAGCCCGAGGAAGAAAAGAAGAGCCCGAGGAACAAAAATAGAGCCCGAGGAAAAAAACCAGGACCCGAGGAACCAAGCCAGAACCCAAGAAAGAAAACCATAGCCCAAGGAACAAAACCAGCCCTCGAGGAACAAAATCAGAGGTCGAGGAACAAAACCAGACCCCAAGGAAAAAAACCAGAACCCGAGGAACAAAACCAGAGCGTGAGGAACAAAACAAGCCCTCGAGGAACTAAATCAGAGCCCGAGGAAGAAACCCGTAGGCTAAGGAACAAAACCAGAGGCGGAGGAACAAAACAGAGCCCGAGGAGCTAATGCAGAGCTTCAGGAGGGAAACCAGAGCCTGAGGAACAAAACCAGAGCCGGAGAAAGAAAACGAGAGACCAAGGAAGAAAACCAGAGCCCGAGGAACAAAACCAGAGCCCGAGGAAGAAAACTAGAGCTCGAGGAACAAAACCAGATGCCGAGGAAGAAAACGAAAGCCCGAGGAACAAAATCAGAGTCCAAGGAACAAAACAAAACGCCAAGGAAGAAAACCAGGGCCTGAGAAACAAAACCAGAGCCCAAGGAAAAATACCAGAGCCCGTGAAAGAAAACCAGAGCCCGAGGAACAAAACCAGAGTCTGAGGAAGAAAACCAGAGCCCGAGGAAGAAAACCACTGCCCAAGGAAGAAAACCAGAGCTCGAGGAACAAAACCAGAGCTGAAGGACAAAAAGGAGGGCCTGAAGTACAAAACGAGGGCCATAGGAACAAAACCAGAGCCCGTGGAATAAAACCAGAACCCGAGGAACCAAACCAGAAACTGAGGAACAAAACCAGAGCTAGAGGAACAAAACTAGCAATCGAGGAACAAAGCCAGAGCCCGAGGAACAAAACCAGAGCCCGAGGAAAAAAACCAGGGCCCGAGGAACCAAGCCAGAGCTCGAGGAACAAAACCACCCCTCGAGGTAAAGAAACAGGGTCTGAGGAAGAAAACCAGAGCCCAAGGAAGAAAAGAAGAGCCCGAGGAACAAAAATAGAGCCCGAGGAAAAAAACCAGGACCCGAGGAACCAAGCCAGAACCCAAGAAAGAAAACCATAGCCCAAGGAACAAAACCAGCCCTCGAGGAACAAAACCAGAGCCCGAGGAACAAAACAGAGCCTGAGGAGTTAATTCAGAGCTTCAGGAAGGAAACCAGAGCCCGAGGAACAAAACCAAAGCCCGAGGAAAAAAGTGAGAGCCCAAGGAACAAAACGAAACCCCAAGGAAGAAAACCAGGGCCTGAGGAACAAAACCAGAGCCCGAGGAACAAAACCAGAGCACATTAAAGAAAACCAGAGCCCGAGGAACAAAACCAGAGCTCAAAGAACAAAACTAGAGCTCGAGGAACAAAACGAGAGCCCGAGGAACACAACCAGAGCCCGAGGAACAGAACCAGAGCCCAAGGAACACAACCAGAGCCCGAGGAAGAAAACCAGAGCTCAAGGAACAAATCCAGAACCCGAGGAACAAAACCAGCCCTCGAGGAAGAAAACCAGAGCCCGAGGAAGAAAACCAGATCCCAAGAAACAAGACCAGAAGCCGAGGAACAATACCAGAGCCCGAGGGACAAAAAGGAGGGCCTGAAGAACAAAACGAGGGCCATAGGAACAAAACCAGAGCCCGTGGAATAAAACCAGGCCCCGAGGAACCAAACCAGAAACCGAGGAACAAAACCAGAGCCCTAGGAACAAAACCAGCCCTCGAGGAACAAAACCAGAGCCCGAGGAAAAAAACCAGGACCCGAGGAACAAAGCCAGAGCCCAAGAAAGAAAACCATAGCCCAAGGAACAAAACCAGCCATCGAGGAGCAAAACCAGAGCCCGAGGAAGAAAACAAGAGCCTGAGGAACAAAGTTAGAGCCCGGCGAAAAAAAACAGGGCCCGAGGAATCAAGCCAGAACCTGAGAAAGAAAACCATAGCCCAAGGAAAAAAACCAGCACTCGAGGAACAAAACCAGAGCTCGAGGAAGAAAACGAGATCCCAAGGAACAAAACCAGAGCCCGTGGAAATAAAGCAGAGCCCGAGGAATAAAACAGAGCCCGAGGAGCTAATGCAGAGCTTCAGGAAGGAAACCAGAGCCTGAGGAACAAAACCAGAGCCGGAGGAAGAAAACCAGAGCCCAAGGAAGAAAACCAGAGCACGAGGAAGAAAACCAGAGCCCGAGGAAGAAAACTAGAGCTCTTGGAACAAAACCAGATGCCGAGGAAGAAAACGAGAGCCCGAGGAACAAAACCAGAGCCCGAGGAAAAAAACCAGGACCCGAGGAACAAAACCAGAGCCCAAGAAAGAAAACCATAGCCCAAGGAATAAAACCAGCCCTCGAAGAACATAATCAGAGGTCGAGGAACAAAACCAGAGCCCGTGGAATTAAAGCAGAGCACAAGGAACAAAACCAGACCCCAAGTAAAAAAAACCAGAAACCGAGGAACAAAACCAGAGCGTGAGGAACAAAACAAGCCCTGGAGGAACTAAATCAGAGCCCGAGGAAGAAAACCAGAGGCCAAGGAACAAAACCAGAGCCGGAGGAACAAAACAGAGCCCAAGGAGCTAATGCAGAGCTTCAGGAAGGAAACCAGAGCCTGAGGAACAAAACCAGAGCCGGAGAAAGAAAACGAGAGACCAAGGAAGAAAACCAGAGCCCGAGGAACAAAACCAGAGCCCGAGGAAGAAAACTAGAGCTCGAGGAACAAAACCAGATGCCGAGGAAGAAAACGAAAGCCCGAGGAACAAAATCAGAGTTCAAGGAACAAAACAAAACCCCGAGGAAGAAAACCAGGGCCTGAGAAACAAAACCAGACCCCAATGAACAAAACCAGAGCCCATGAAAGAAAACCAGAGCCCGAGGAATAAAACCAGAGTCTGAGGAAGAAAACCAGAGCCCGAGGAAGAAAACCAGAGCTCAAGGAACAAAACCAGAACCCGAGGAACAAAACGAGAGTCCGAGGAAGAAAACGAGAGCCCGAGGAACAAGACCAGTGCTCAAGGAATAAAACCAGAGCTCGAGGAACAAAACCAGAGCCCAAGGACAAAAAGGAGGGCCTGAAGAACAAAACGAGGGCCATAGGAAGAAAACCAGAGCCCGTGGAATAAAACCAGGGCCCGAGGAACGGAACGAGAAACCGAGGAACAAATCCAGAGCCCAAGGAACAAAGCCAGAGCCCGAGGAACAAAACCAGGGCCCGAGGAACCAAGCCAGAGCCGAAGGACAAAAAGGAGGGCCTGAAGAACAAAACGAGGGCCATAGGAACAAAACCAGAGCCTGTGGAATAAAACCAGGGCCCGAGGAAACGAACGAGAAAGCGAGGAACAAATCCAGAGCCCGAGGAACAAAACTAGCCCTCGAGGAACAAAACCACAGCCCGAGGAACAAAACCAGACCCCAAGGAACAAAACCAGAACCCGAGGAATAAAACCAGAGGCCGAGGAACAAAACAGAGCCTGAGGAGCTAATGCAGAGCTTCAGGAAGGAAACCAGAGCCCGAGGAACCAAACCAAAGCCCGAGGAACAAAATGAGAGCCCAAGGAACAAAACGAAACCCCGAGGAAGAAAACCAGGGCCTGAGGAACAAAACCAGAGCCCGAGAAACAAAACCAGAGCCCGTGAAAGAAAACCAGAGCCCGAGGAAAAAAAACAGAGCTCAAAGAACAACACTAGAGCTCGAGGAAGAAAACTAGAGCTCTTGGAAGAAAACCAGATGCCGAGGAAGAAAAGGAGAGCCCGAGGAACAAAAACAGAGCCCGAGGAACAAAACCAAAGCCCGAGGAACAATATCAGAGCCCAAGGAACAAAAGGAAACCCCGAGGAAGGAAACCAGGGCCTGAGGAACAAAACTAGAGCTCGAGGAACAAAACCAGAGCCCGAGGAATAAAACCAGAGCTCAAAGAACAAAACTAGAGCTTGAGGAAGAAAACGAGAACCCGAGGAACACACCCAGAGCCTGAGGAACAGAACCAGAGCCCGAGGAACAAAACCAGAGCCCGAGGAAGAAAACTAGAGCTCAAGGAAGAAAACCAGAAACTGAGGAACAAAACTAGCCCTCGAGGAACAAAACCAGAGCTCGAGGAACAATATCAGAGACAAGGAACAAAAGGAAACCCCGAGGAAGGAAACCAGGGCCTGAGGAACAAAACTAGAGCTCGAGGAACAAAACCAGAGCCTGAGGAACAGAACCAGAGCCCGAGGAACACAACCAGAGCCCGAGGAACAAAAACAGAGCCCGAGGAACAAAAGTAGGGCCTGAAGAAGAAAAGCAGAGCTCGAGGAAGAAATCCAGAGCCCGAGCAACAAAACCAGAGCCCGAGGAAGAAAAACAGAGCCCGAGGAAGAAAACCAGAGCCCGAGGAGGAAAACGAGAGCTCAAGGAACAAAACCAGTGCCCAAGGACAAAAAGGAGGGCCTGAAGAACAAAACGAGGTCCACAGGAAGAAAACCAGAGCCCATGGAATAAAACCAGGGCCCGAGGAAACGAACGAGAAAGCGAGGAACAAATCCAGAGCCCGAGGAACAAAACTAGCCCTCGAGGAACAAAACCACAGCCCGAGGAACAAAACCAGACCCCAAGGAACAGAACCAGAACCCGAGGAACAAAACCAGAGCCCGAGGAACAAAACAGAGCCTGAGGAGCTAATGCAGAGCTTCAGGAAGGAAACCAGAGCCCGAGGAACCAAACCAAAGCCCGAGGAACAAAATGAGAGCCAAAGGAACAAAACGAAACCCCGAGGAAGAAAAACAGGGCCTGAGGAACAAAACCAGAGCCCGAGGAACAAAACCAGAGCCCGTGAAAGAAAACCAGAGCCCGAGGAACAAAACCAGAGCTCAAAGAACAAAACTAGATCTCGAGGAAGAAAACGAGAACCCGAGGAACACACCCAGAGCCCGAAGAACAGAACCAGAGCCCGAGGAACAAAACCAGAGCCCGATGAAGAAAACCAGACCTCGATGAACAAAACCAGAGCCCGAGGAAGAAAACTAGAGCTCAAGGAACAAAACCAGAAACTGAGGAACAAAACCAGACCTCGAGGAACAAAACCAGAGCCCGAGGAAGAAAACCAGATCCCAAGGAACCTAACCAGAACCCGAGGAACAAAACCAGAGCCCGAGGGACAAAAAGGAGGGCCTGTAGAACAAAACAAGGGCCATAGGAAGAAAACCAGAGCCCGTGGAATAAAACCAGGGCCGGAGGAACCGAATGAGAAACCGAGGAACAAATCCAGAGCCCAAGGAACAAAACTAGAGCCCGAGGAACAAAACCAGGGCCCGAGGAATGAAGCCAGAGCCGAAGGACAAAAAGGAGGGCCTGAAGAACAAAACGAGGTCCATAGGAACAAAACCAGAGCCCGTGGAATAAAACCAGGGCCCGAGGAAACGAACGAGAAAGCGAGGAATAAATCCAGAGCCCGAGGAACAAAACTAGCCCTCGAGGAACAAAACCACAGCCCGAGGAACAAAACCAGACCCCAAGGAAAAAAACCAGAACCCGAGGAACAAAACCAGAGGCCGAGGAACAAAACAGAGCCTGAGGAGCTAATGCAGAGCTTCAGGAAGGAAACCAGAGCCCGAGGAACCAAACCAAAGCCCGAGGAACAAAATGAGAGCCCAAGGAACAAAACGAAATCCCGAGGAAGAAAACCAGGGCCTGAGGAACAAAACCAGAGCCCAAGAAACAAAACCAGAGCCCGTGAAAGAAAACCAGAGCCCGAGGAACAAAACCAGAGCTCAAAGAACAAAACTAGAGCTTGAGGAAGAAAACGAGAACCCGAGGAAGACACCCAGAGCCCGAGGAACAGAACCAGAGCCCGAGGAACAAAACCAGAGCCCGAGGAAGAAAACCAGACCTCGATGAACAAAACCAGAGCCCGAGGAAGAAAACTAGAGCTCAAGGAACAAAACCAGAAACTGAGGAACAAAACTAGCCCTCGAGGAACAAAACCAGAGCTCGAGGAAGAAAACTAGAGCTCTTGGAAGAAAACCTGATGCTGAGGAAGAAAAGGAGAGCCCGAGGAACAAAAACAGAGCCCGAGGAACAAAACCAAAGCCCGAGGAACAATATCAGAGCCCAAGGAACAAAAGGAAACCCCGAGGAAGGAAACCAGGGCCTGAGGAACAAAACTAGAGCTCGAGGAACAAAACCAGAGCCTGAGGAACAGAACTAGAGCCCGAGGAACAGAACCAGAGCCCGAGGAACAAAAACAGAGCCCGAGGAACAAAAGTAGGGCCCGAAGAAGAAAAGGAGAGCTCGAGGAAGAAATCCAGAGCCCGAGCAACAAAACCAGAGCCTGAGGAAGAAAACCAGAGCCCGAGGAAGAAAACCAGAGCTCAAGGAACAAAACCAGAACCCGAGGAACAAAACCAGCCCTCGAGGAACAAAACCAGAGCCCGAGGAACAAAACCAGACCCCAAGGAAAAAAACCAGAACCCGAGGAATAAAACCAGAGCGTGAGGAACAAAACAAGCCCTCGAGGAACTAAATCAGAGCCCGAGGAAGAAAACCAGAGGCCAAGGAACAAAACCAGAGCCGGAGGAACAAAACAGAGCCCAAGGAGCTAATGCAGAGCTTCAGGAAGGAAACCAGAGCCTGAGGAAATAAACCAGAGCCGGAGAAAGAAAACGAGAGACCAAGGAAGAAAACCAGAGCCCGAGGAACAAAACCAAAGCCCGAGGAAGAAAACTAGAGCTCGAGGAACAAAACCAGATGCCGAGGAAGAAAACGAAAGCCCGAGGAAAAAAATCAGAGTTCAAGGAACAAAACAAAACCCCGAGGAAGAAAACCAGGGCCTGAGAAACAAAACCAGACCCCAATGAACAAAACCAGAGCCCATGAAAGAAAACCAGAGCCCGAGGAAGAAAACCAGACTTCAAGGAACAAAACCAGAACCCGAGGAACAAAACGAGAGTCCGAGGAAGAAAACGAGAGCCCGAGGAACAAGACCAGTGCCCAAGGAATAAAACCAGAGCCCGAGGAAGAAAACGAGAGCCCGAGGAACAAAACCAGTGCCCAAGGAAAAAAACCAGAACCCGAGGAACAAAACCAGAGGCCGAGGAACAAAACAGAGCCTGAGGAGCTAATGCAGAGCTTCAGGAAGGAAACCAGAGCCCGAGGAAAAAAAACAGAGCCGGAGAAAGAAAACGAGAGACCAAGGAAGAAAACCAGAGCCCGAGGAACAAAACCAGAACCCGAGGAACAAAACGAGAGTCCGAGGAAGAAAACGAGAGCCCGAGGAACAAGACCAGTGCCCAAGGAATAAAACCAGAGCCCGAGGAAGAAAACGAAAGCCCGAGGAACAAAACCAGTGCCCAAGGAATAAAACCAGAGCTTGAGGAACAAAACCAGAGCCCAAGGACAAAAAGGAGGGCCTGAAGAACAAAACGAGGGCCATAGGAAGAAAACCAAAGCCATTGGAATAAAACCAGGGCCCGAGGAACCGAACGAGAAAGCGAGGAACAAATCCAGAGCCCGAGGAACAAAACTAGCCCTCGAGGAACAAAACCAGAGTCCGAGGAACAAAACCAGACCCCAAGAAACAAAACCAGAACCCGAGGAACAAAACCAGAGCCCGAGGAACAAAGCAGTGCCTGAGGAGCTAATGCAGAGCTTCAGGAAGGAAACCAGAGCCCGAGGAACAAAACCAAAGCCCGAGGAACAAAATGAGAGCCCAAGGATCAAAACGAAACCCCGAGGAAGAAAACCAGGGCCTGAGGAACAAAACCAGAGCCCGAGGAACAAAACCAGAGCCCATGAAAGAAAACCAGAGCCCGAGGAAAAAAACCAGAGCTCAAAGAACAAAACTAGAGCTCGAGGAAGAAAACGAGAGCCCGAGGAACACAACCAGAGCCCGAGGAACAGAACCAGAGCCCGAGGAACAAAACCACAGCCCGAGGAAAAAAACCAGGAGCCGAGGAACAAAGCCAGAGCCCAAGAAAGAAAACCATAGCCCAATGAACAAAACCAGCCCTCGAGGAACAAAATCAGAGGTCGAGGAACAAAACCAGAGCCCGTGAAAATAAAGCAGAACCCGAGGAACAAAGCCAGAGCGTGAGGAACAAAACAAGCCCTCGAGGAACTAAATCAGAGCCCGAGGAAGAAAACCAGAGGCCAAGGAACAAAACCAGAGCCGGAGGAACAAAACAGAGCCCAAGGAGCTAATGCAGAGCTTCAGGACGGAAACCAGAGCCTGAGGAACAAACCCAGAGCCGGAGAAAGAGAACGAGAGACCAAGGAAGAAAACCAGAGCCCGAGGAAAAAAACTAGAGCCCGAGGAAGAAAACCAGAGCCCGAGGAAAAAAACCAGGACCCGAGGAACCAAGCCAGAACCCGAGAAAGAAAACCATAGCCCAAGGAACAAAACCAGCCCTCGAGGAACAAATCAGAGGTCTTGGAACAAAACCAGAGCCCGTGGAAATAAAGCAGAGCACAAGGAACAAAACCAGACCCCAAGTAAAAAAAACCAGAACCCGAGGAACAAAACCAGAGCGCGAGGAACAAAACCAGATGCCGAGGAAGAAAACGAAAGCCCGAGGAACAAAACCAGAGTCCAGGGAACAAAACAAAACCCCGAGGAACAGAACCAGGGCCCGAGGAACAAAACCAGACCCCAAGGAACAAAACCAGAACCCGAGGAACAAAACCAGAGCCCGAGGAACAAAACAGAGCCTGAGGAGCTAATGCAGAGCTTCAGGAAGGAAACCAGAGCCCGAGGAACCAAACCAAAGCCCGAAGAAAAAAATGAGAGCCCAAGGAACAAAACGAAACCCCAAGGAACAAAACCAGGGCCTGAGGAACAAAACCAGAGCCCGAGGAACAAAACCAGAGCCCATGAAAGAAAACCAGAGCCCGAGGAGGAAAACGAGAGGTCAAGGAACAAAACCAGAACCCGAGGAACAAAACGAGAGTCCGAGGAAGAAAACGAGAGCCCAAGGAACAAAACCAGTGCCCAAGGAATAAAACCAGAGCTCGAGGAAGAAAACCAGAGCCCAAGGACAAAAAGGAGGGCCTGAAGAACAAAATGAGGTCCATAGGAAGAAAACCAGAGCCCATGGAATAAAACCAGGGCCCGAGGAAACGAATGAGAAAGCGAGGAACAAATCCAGAGGCCGAGGAACAAAACTAGCCCTCGAGGAACAAAACCACAGCCCGAGGAACAAAACCAGACCCCAAGGAACAGAACCAGAACCCGAGGAACAAAACCAGAGCCCGAGGAACAAACAGAGCCTGAGGAGCTAATGCAGAGCTTCAGGAAGGAAACCAGAGCCCGAGGAACCAAACCAAAGCCCGAGGAACAAAATGAGAGCCCAAGGAACAAAACGAAACCCCGAGGAAGAAAACCAGGGCCTGAGGAACAAAACCAGAGCCCGAGAAACAAAACCAGAGCCCGTGAAAGAAAACCAGAGCCCGAGGAACAAAAACAGAGCTCAAAGAACAAAACTAGAGCTTGAGGAAGAAAATGAGAACCCGAGGAACACACCCAGAGCCTGAGGAACAGAACCAGAGCCCGAGGAACAAAACCAGAGCCCGAGGAAGAAAACCAGACCTCGATGAACAAAACCAGAGCCCGAGGAAGAAAACTAGAGCTCAAGGAAGAAAACCAGAAACTGAGGAACAAAACCAGCCCTCGAGGAACAAAACCAGAGCCCGAGGAACAAAAACCAGGACCCGAGGAACAATATCAGAGCCCAAGGAACAAAAGGAAACCCCGAGGAAGGAAACCAGGGCCTGAGGAACAAAACTAGAGCTCGAGGAACAAAACCAGAGCCTGAGGAACAGAACCAGAGCCCGAGGAACACAACCAGAGCCCGAGGAACAAAAACAGAGCCCGAGGAACAAAAGTAGGGCCCGAAGAAGAAAAGGAGAGCTCGAGGAAGAAATCCAGAGCCCGAGCAACAAAACCAGAGCCTGAGGAAGAAAAACAGAGCCCGAGGAAGAAAACTAGAGCCCGAGGAAGAAAACGAGAGCTCAAGGAACAAAACCAGAACCCGAGGAACAAAACCAGACCCCAAGGAACAAAACCAGAACCCGAGGAACAAAACCAGAGGCCGAGGAACAAAACAGAGCCTGAGGAGCTAATGCAGAGCTTCAGGAAGGAAACCAGAGCCCGAGGAACCAAACCAAAGCCTGAGGAACAAAATGAGAGCCCAAGGAACAAAACGAAACCCCGAGGAAGAAAACCAGGGCCTGAGGAACAAAACCAGAGCCCGAGGAACAAAACCAGAGCTCAAAGAACAAAAGTAGAGCTTGAGGAAGAAAACGAGAACCCGAGGAACACACCCAGAGCCCGAAGAACAGAACCAGAGCCCGAGGAACAAAACCAGAGCCCGAGGAAGAAAACCAGACCTCGATGAACAAAACCAGAGCCCGAGGAAGAAAACTAGAGCTCAAGGAACAAAACCAGAAACTGAGGAACAAAACTAGCCCTCGAGGAACAAAACTGGAGCGCGAGGAAGAAAACCAGATCCCAAGGATCCTAACCAGAACCCGAGGAACAAAACCAGAGCCCGAGGGACAAAAAGGAGGGCCTGAAGAACAAAACGAGGGCCATAGGAACAAAACCAGAGCCCGTGGAATAAAACCAGAGCCCGAGGAACCAAACCAGACACCGAGGAACAAAACCAGAGCCCTAGGAACAAAACCAGCCCTCGAGGAACAAAACCAGAGATTGAGGAAGAAAACGAGATCCCAAGGAAGAAAACCAGAGCCCGTGGAAATAAAGCAGAGCCCGAGGAACAAAACAGAGCCCGAGGAGCTAATGCAGAGCTTCAGGAGGGAAACCAGAGCCTGAGGAACAAAACCAGAGCCGGAGAAAGAAAACGAGAGACCAAGGAAGAAAACCAGAGCCCGAGGAAAAAAACCAGAGCCCGAGGAAGAAAACTAGAGCTTGAGGAACAAAACCAGATGCCGAGGAAGAAAACGAAAGCCCGAGGAACAAAATCAGAGTCCAGGGAACAAAACAAAACCCCGAGGAAGAAAACCAGGGCCTGAGAAACAAAACCAGAGCCCAAGCAACAAAACCAGAGCCCGTGAAAGAAAACCAGAGCCCGAGGAACAAAACCAGAGTCTGAGGAAGAAAACCAGAGCCTGAGGAAGAAAACCAGTGCCCAAGGAACAAAACCAGAGCTCGAGGAACAAAACCAGAGCCGAAGGACAAAAAGGAGGGCCTGAAGAACAAAACGAGGGCCATAGGAACAAAACCAGAGCCCGTGGAATAAAACCAGGCCCCGAGGAACCAAACCAGAAACTGAGGAACAAAACCAGAGCTCGAGGTAGAAAACTAGCCCTCGAGGAACAAAGCCAGAGCCCGAGGAACAAAACCAGACCCCAAGGAACAGAACCAGAACCCGAGGAACAAAACCAGAGCCCGAGGAACAAAACAGAGCCTGAGGAGCTAATGCAGAGCTTCAGGAAGGAAACCAGAGCCTGAGGAACCAAACCAAAGCCCGAGGAACAAAATGAGAGCCCAAGGAAAAAAACGAAACCCCAAGGAAGAAAACCAGGGCCTGAGGAACAAAACCAGAGCCCGAGGAACAAAACCAGAGCCCATGAAAGAAAACCAGAGCCCGAGGAACAAAACCAGAGCTCAAAGAACAAAAATAGAGCTCGAGGAACAAAACGAGAGTCCGAGGAAGAAAACGAGAGCCCAAGGAACAAAACCAGTGCCCAAGGAATAAAACCAGAGGTCGAGGAACAAAACCAGAGCCCAAGGATAAAAAGGAGGGCCTGAAGAACAAAACGAGAGCCATAGGAAGAAAACCAGAGCCCGTGGAATAAAACCAGGACCGGAGGAACCGAACGAGAAACCGAGGAACAAATCCAGAGCCCAAGGAACAAAACTAGAGCCTGAGGAACAAAACCAGGGCCCGAGGAACCAAGCCAGAGCCGAAGGATAAAAAGGAGGGCCTGAAGAACAAAACGAGGGCCATAGGAACAAAACCAGAGCCCGTGGAATAAAACCAGGGCCCGAGGAAACGAACGAGAAAGCGAGGAACAAATCCAGAGCCCGAGGAACAAAACTAGCCCTCGAGGAACAAAACCACAGCCCGAGGAAAAAAAACAGGACGCGAGGAACCAAGCCAGAGCCCAAGAAAGGAAACCATAGCCCAAGGAACAAAACCAGCCCTCGAGGAGCAAAACCAGAGCCCGAGGAAGAAAACAACAGCCTGAGGAACAAAAATAGAGCCTGAGGAAAAAAAACAGGGCCCGAGGAACCAAGCCAGATCCCGAGAAAAAAACCATAGCCCAAGGAACAAAACCAGCCCTCGAGGAACAAAACCAGAGCTCGAGGAAGAAAACGAGATCCCAAGGAAGAAAACCAGAGCCCGTGGAAATAAAGCAGAGCCCGAGGAAAAAAACAGAGCCCGAAGAGCTAATGCAGAGCTTTCAGGAAGGAAACCAGAGCCTGAGGAACAAACCCGGAGCCGGAGGAAGAAAACCAGACCCCAAGGAACAAAACAAAACCCCGAGGAAGAAAACCAGAGCCCGAGGAAGAAAACCAGAGCCCGAGGAAGAAAACTAGAGCTCTTGGAACAAAACTAGATGCTGAGGAAGAAAAGGAGAGCCCGAGAAACAAAGAGCCCGAGGAACAAAACCAAAGCCCGAGGAACAATATCAGAGCCCAAGGAACAAAAGGAAACCCCGAGGAAGAAAACCAGGTCCTGAGGAACAAAACTAGAGCTCGAGGAACAAAACCAGAGCCCGAGGAAAACAACCAGAGCCCGAGGAACACAACCAGAGCCCGAGGAAGAAAAACAGAGCGGGAGGAACAAAAGTAGGGCCCGAAGAAGAAAAGGAGAGCTCGAGGAAGAAATCCAGAGCCCAAGGAACTAAACCAGAACCCGAGGAACAAAACGAGAGTCCGGGGAAGAAAACGAGAGCCCAAGGAACAAAACCAGTGCCCAAGGAATAAAACCAGAGCTCGAGGAACAAAACCAGAGCCCAAGGACAAAAAGGAGGGCCTGAAGAAGAAAACGAGGGCCATAGGAAGAAAACCAGAGGCGTGGAATAAAACCAGGGCCCGAGGAACCGAACGAGAAAGCGAGGAACAAATCCAGAGCCCGAGGAACAAAACTAGCCCTCGAGGAACAAAACAAGAGCCCGAGGAAGAAAACGAGAGTCCGAGGAAAAAAATCAGTGCCAAAGGAAGAAAACCAGAGCTCAAGGAACAAAACCAGATCCCAAGGACAAAAAGGAGGGCCTGAATAATGAAACGAGGGCCATAGGAAGAAAACCTGAGCCCGTGGAATAAAACCCAGCCCCGAGGAACCGAACCAGAAAATGAGGAACAAATCCAGAGCTCGAGGAAAAATACCAGAGCCCGAGGAAAAAAACCAGGGCCCGAGGAACCAAGCCAGAGCCCGAGGAACAAAACCACTACTTGAAGTAAAGAAACAGGGCCCGAGGAACCAAACCAGAAACCGAGGAACAAAACCAGAGCCCGAGGAACAAAACCAGCCCTCGAGGAACAAAACCAGACCCCGAGGAAAAAAACCAGGACCCGAGGAATAAAGCCAGAGCCCAGAAAGAAAACCATAGCCTAAGGAAGAAAACCAGCCCTCGAGGAACAAAACCAGAGCCCGAGGAAATAAAACAGGGCCCGAGGAACCAAGCCAGAGTCCAAGGAACACAACCACTACTCGAGGTAAAGAAACAGGGTCTGAGGAAGAAAACCAGAGCCCGAGGAACAAAACCAGGGCCCGAGGAACAAAGCCAGAGCCTGAGGAACAAAAATAGAGCCCAAGTCAAAAAACCAGGACCCGAGGAACCAAGCCAGAGCCCGAGAAAGAAAACCAGAGCCCAAGGAACAAAACCAGCCCTTGAGGAACAAAACCAGAGCCCGAGGAACAAAACCAGACCCCAAGGAACAAAACCAGAGCCCGAGGAAGAAAACCAGAGCCCGAGGAACAAAACAGAGCCTGAGGAGCTAATGCAGAGCTTCAAGAAGGAAACCAGAGCCCGAGGAACAAAACCAAAGCCCGAGGAACAAAATGAGAGCCCAAGGAACAAAACGAAACCCCGAGGAAGAAAACCAGGGCCTGAGGAACAAAACCAGTGCCCGAGGAACAAAACCAGAGCCCGTGAAAGAAAACCAGAGCCCGAGTAACAAAACCAGAGCTCAAAGATCAAAACTAGAGCTCGAGGAACAAAACGAGAGCCCGATGAACAAAACCAGAGCCCGAGGAAGAAAACCAGACCTCGATGAACAAAACCAGAACCCGAGAAAGAAAGCCAGAGCTCAAGGAACAAAACCAGAACCCGAGGAACAAAACGAGAGTTCTAGGAAGAAAACGAGAGCCCGAGGAACAAAAACAGTGCCATAGGAAGAAAACCAGACCCCAAGGAAGAAAACCAGAGCCCAAGGAAGAAAACCAGAGCCCGAGGAAGAAAACCAGAGCCCGAGGAAGAAAACCAGAGCTCTTGGAACAAAACCGGATGCCGAGGAACAAAACGAGAGGCCGAGGAACAAAAACAGAGCCCGAGGAACAATATCAGAGCCCAAGGAAGAAAAGGAAACTCGAGGAAGAAAACCAGGGCCTGAGGAACAAAACAAGAGCTCGAGGAAAAAAAACCAGAGCCCGAGGAACAAAACCAGGGCGTGAGGAACAAAACCAGAGCCCGAGAAACAAAACCAGAGGCCGTGAAAGAAAACCAGAGCCCGAGGAACAAAACCAGAGCTCAAAGAACAAAACTAGAGCTCGGGGAAGAAAACGAGAACCCGAGGAACACAACAAGAGCCCGAGGAACAGAACCAGAGCCCGAGGAACAAAACCAGAGCCCGAGGAAGAAAACCAGACCTCGATGAACAAAACCAGAGCCCGAGGAAGAAAACCAGAGCTCAAGGAACAAAACCAGAAACTGAGGAACAAAATTAGCCCTCGAGGAACAAAACCAGAGCCCGAGGAAGAAAACCAAAGCCCGAGGAACAATATCAGAGCCCAAGGAACAAAAGGAAACCCCGAGGAAGAAAACCAGGGCCTGAGGAACAAAACTAGAGCTCGAGGAACAAAACCAGAGCCCGAGGAACACAACTAGAGCCCGAGGAATACAACCAGAGCCCGAGGAACAAAAACAGAGCAAGAGGAACAAAAGTAGGGCCTGAAGAAGAAAAGGAGAGCTCGAGGAAGAAATCCAGAGCCCGAGCAACAAAACCAGAGCCTGAAGAAGAAAACCAGAGGCCGAGGAAGAAAACCAGAGCTCAAGGAACTAAACCAGAACCCGAGGAACAAAACGAGAGTCCGAGGAAGAAAACGAGAGCCCAAGGAACAAAACCAGTGCCCAAGGAATAAAACCAGAGCTCGAGGAACAAAACCAGAGCCCAAGGACAAAAAGGAGGGCCTGAAGAACAAAACGAGGGCCATAGGAAGAAAACCAGAGGCGTGGAATAAAACCAGGGCCCGAGGAACCGAACGAGAAAGCGAGGAACAAATCCAGAGCCCAAGAACAAAACTAGCCCTCGGGGAACAAAACGAGAGCCCGAGGAACAAAACCAGATCCCAGGAACAAAACCAGAGCCCGAGGAACAAAACAGAGTCTGAGGAGCTAATGCAGAGCTTCAGGAAGGAAACCAGAGCCCAAGGAACCAAACCAAAGCCCGAGGAACAAAATGAGAGCCCAAGGAACAAAACGAAACCCAAGGAAGAAAACCAGGGCCTGAGGAACAAAACCAGAGCCCGAGAAACAAAACCAGAGCCCGTGAAAGAAAACCAGAGCCCGAAAAACAAAACCAGAGCTCAAAGAACAAAACTAGAGCTCGAGGAACAAAATGAGAGCCCGAGGAACACAACCAGAGCCCGAGGAACAGAACCAGAGCCCGAGGAACAAAACCACAGCCCGAGGAAAAAAACCAGGACCCGAGGAACAAAGCCAGAGCCCAAGAAAGAAAACCATAGCGCAAGGAACAAAACCAGCCCTCGAGGAACAAAATCAGAGGTCGAGGAACAAAACCAGAGCCCGTGGAAATAAAGCAGAACCCGAGGAACAAAACCAGACCCCAAGGAAAAAAAACAGAATCCGAGGAACAAAACCAGAGCGTGAGGAACAAAACATCCCTCGAGGAACTAAATCGGAGCCCGAGGAAGAAAACCAGAGGCCAAGGAACAAAACCAGAGCCGGAGGAACGAAACAGAGCCCGAGGAGCTAATGCAGAGCTTCAGGAGGGAAACCAGAGCCTGAGGAGCAAAACCAGAGCCGGAGAAAAAAAACGAGAGACCAAGGAAGAAAACCAGAGCCCGAGGAACAAAACCAGAGCCCGAGGAAGAAACCTAGAGCTCGAGTAACAACAGCAGATGCTGAGGAAGAAAACGAAAGCCCGAGGAACAAAGTCAGAGTCCAAGGAACAAAACAAAACCCCGAGGAAGAAAACCAGGGCCTGAGAAACAAAACCAGAGCCCGAGGAACAAACAGAGTCTGAGGAAGAAAACAGGAGCCCGAGGAATAAAACCAGTGCCCAAGGAACAAAACCAGAGCTCGAGGAACAAAACCAGATGCTGAGGAAGAAAACCAGAGCCCGAGGAACAAAACCAGAGCCGACGGACAAAAAGCAGGGCCTGAAGAACAAAACGAGGGCCATAGGAACAAAACCAGAGCCCGTGGAATAAAACCAGGGCCCGAGGAACCAAACCAGAAACTGAGGAACGAAACCAGAGCCCAAGGAACAAAACTAGCCCTCGAGGAACAAAACCAGAGCCCGAGAAACAAAACCAGAGCCCGAGGAAAAAAACCAGGGCCGGAGGAACCAAGCCAGAGCCCGACGAATAAAACCACCCCTCGAGGTAAAGAAACAGGGTCTGAGGAAGAAAACCAGAGCCCGAGGAAGAAAACAAGAGCCTGAGGAACAAAAATAGTGCCCGAGGAAAAAAACCAGGAACCGAGGAACCAAGCCAGAACCCGAGAAAGAAAACCATAGCCCAAGGAACAAAACCAGCCCTCGAGGAGCAAAACAAGAGCCCGAGAAGAAAATAAGAGCCCGAGGAACAAAAATAGAGCCCGAGGAAAAAAACCAGGACCCGAGAAACCAAGCCAGATCCCGAGAAAGAATACCATAGCCCAAGGAACAAAACCAGACCTCGAGGAACAAAACCAGAGCTCGAGGAAATAAAACAGGGCCCGAGGAACCAAGCCAGAGCCCGAGGAACCCAACCACCCCTCGAGGTAAAGAAACAGGGTCTGAGGAAGAAAACCAGAGCCCAAGGAACAAAACCAGGGCCCGAGGAACAAAGCCAGAGCCCGAGGAACAAAAATAGAGCCCAAGTCAAAAAACCAGGACCCGAGGAACCAAGCCAGAGCCCGAGAAAGAAAACCATAGCCCAAGGAACAAAACCAGCCCTTGAGGAACAAAACCAGAGCCCGAGGAACAAAACCAGACCCCAAGGAACAAAACCAGAGCCCGAGGAACAAAACCAGGGAGTGAGGAACAAAACCAGAGCCCGAGAAACAAAACCAGAGGCCGTGAAAGAAAACCAGAGCCTGAGGAACAAAACCAGAGCTCAAAGAACAAAACTAGAGCTCGGGGAAGAAAACGAGAACCCGAGGAACACAACCAGAGCCCGAGGAACAGAACCAGAGCCCGAGGAACAAAACCAGAGACCGAGGAAGAAAACCAGACCTCGATGAACAAAACCAGAGCCCGAGGAAGAAAACCAGAGCTCAAGGAACAAAACCAGAAACTGAGGAACAAAACTAGCCCTCGAGGAACAAAACCAGAGCCCGCGGAAGGAAACCAAAGCCCGAGGAACAATATCAGAGCCCAAGGAACAAAAGGAAACCCCAAGGAAGAAAACCAGGGCCTGAGGAACAAAACTAGAGCTCGAGGAACAAAACCAGAGCCCGAGGAACACAACCAGAGCCCGAGGAACACAACCAGAGCCCGAGGAACAAAAACAGAGCAAGAGGAACAAAAGTAGGGCCCGAAGAAGAAAAGGAGAGCTCGAGGAAGAAATCCAGAGCCCGAGCAACAAAACCAGAGCCTGAGGAAGAAAACCAGAGGCCGAGGAAGAAAACCAGAGCTCAAGGAACTAAACCAGAACCCGAGGAACAAAACGAGAGTCCGAGGAAGAAAACGAGAGCCCAAGGAACAAAACCAGTGCCCAAGGAATAAAACCAGAGCTCGAGGAACAAAACCAGAGCCCAAGGATAAAAAGGAGGGCCTGAAGAACAAAACGAGGGCCATAGGAAGAAAACCAGAGGCGTGGAATAAAACCAGGGCCCGAGGAACTGAACGAGAAAGCGAGGAACAAATCCAGAGCCCTAGGAACAAAACTAGCCCTCGAGGAACAAAACGAGAGCCCGAGGAACAAAACCAGACCCCAAGGAACAAAACCAGAGCCCGAGGAACAAAACCAGACCCCAAGGAACAAAACCAGAGCCCGAGGAACAAAACAGAGCCTGAGGAGCTAATGCAGAGCTTCAGGAAGGAAACCAGAGCCCGAGGAACCAAACCAAAGCCTGAGGAACAAAATGAGAGCCCAAGGAACAAAACAAAACCCCAAGGAAGAAAACCAGGGCCTGAGGAACAAAACCAGAGCCCGAGGAACAGAACCAGAGCCCATGAAAGAGAAGCAGTCCCCGAGGAACAAAAACACAGCTCAAAGAACAAAACTAGAGCTTGAGGAACAAAAGTAGAGTCCGAGGAATAAAACGAGAGCCCAAGGAACAAAACCAGTGCCCAAGGAATAAAACCAGAGCTCGAGGAACAAAACCAGAGCCCAAGGACAAAAAGGAGGGCCTGAAGAAGAAAACGAGGCCATAGGAAGAAAACCAGAGCCCGTGGAATAAAACCAGGGCCCGAGGAACCGAACGAGAAAGCGAGGAACAAATCCAGAGCTCGAGGAACAATACAAGCCCTCGAGGAACAAAACCAGAGCCTGAGGAAGAAAACCAGAGCCCGAGGAAGAAAACCAGAGCCCGAGGAAGAAACCCAGAGCTCAAGGAACTAAACCAGAACCCGAGGAACAAAACGAGAGTCCGAGGAAGAAAACGAGAGCCCAAGGAACAAAACCAGTGCCCAAGGAATAAAACTAGAGGTCGAGGAACAAAACCAGAGCCCAAGGACAAAAAGGAGGGCCTGAAGAACAAAACGAGGGCCATAGGAAGAAAACCAGAGGCGTGGAATAAAACCAGGGCCCGAGGAACCGAACGAGAGAGCGAGGAACAAATCCAGAGCCCAAGAACAAAACTAGCCCTCGGGGAACAAAACGAGAGCCCGAGGAACAAAACCAGACCCCAAGGAACAAAACCAGAGCCCGAGGAACAAAACAGAGTCTGAGGAGCTAATGCAGAGCTTCAGGAAGGAAACCAGAGCCCAAGGAACCAAACCAAAGCGCGAGGAACAAAATGAGAGCCCAAGGAACAAAACGAAACCCCCAGGAAGAAAACCAGGGCCTGAGGAACAAAACCAGAGCCCGAGAAACAAAACCAGAGCCCGTGAAAGAAAACCAGAGCCCGAGGAACAAAACCAGAGCTCAAAGAACAAAACTAGAGCTCGAGGAACAAAACGAGAGCCCGAGGAACACAACCAGAGCCCGAGGAACAGAACCAGAGCCCGAGGAACAAAACCACAGCCCGAGGAAAAAAACCAGGACCCGAGGAACAAAGCCAGAGCCCAAGAAAGAAAACCATAGCGCAAGGAACAAAACCAGCACTCGAGGAACAAAATCAGATGTCGAAGAAGAAAACCAGAGCCCGTGGAAATAAAGCAGAACCCGAGGAACAAAACCAGACCCCAAGGAAAAAAACCAGAACCCGAGGAACAAACCAGCCCTCGAGGAACAAAACCAGAGCCCGAGGAAGAAAACCCGATCCCTAGGAACAAAACCAAAACCCGAGGAACAAAACCAGAGCCCGAGGGAGAAAAAGGAGGGCCTGAAGAACAAAACGAGGGCCATAGGAAGAAAACCAGAGCCCGTAGAATAAAACCAGGGCCCGAGGAACCAAACAAGAAACTGAGGAAGAAAACCAGAGCCCTAGGAACAAAACCAGCCCTCGAGGAACAAAACCAGAGCCCGAGGAAAAAAACCAGGAACCGAGGAACAAAGCTAGAGCCCAAGAAAGAAAACCATAGCCCAAGGAACAAAACCAGCCCTCGAGGAACAAAATTAGAGGTCGAGGAACAAAACCAGAGCCCGTGGAAATAAAGCAGAACCCGAGGAACAAAACCAGAGCCCAGGGAAGAAAACTAGAGCTCAAGGAACAAAACCATATGCCAAGGAAGAAAACGAAATCCTGAGGAACAAAGTCAGAGTCCGAGGAACAAAACAAAACCCCGAGGAAGAAAACCAGGGCCTGAGAAACAAAACCAGAGCCCAAGGAACAAAACCAGAGCCGGTGAAAGAAAACCAGAGCCCAAGAAACAAAACCAGAGTCTGAGGAAGAAAACCAGAGCTCAAGGAACAAAACCAGAACCCGAGGAACAACATGAGAGTCCGAGGAAGAAAACGGGAGCCCGAGGAAGAAAATCAGTGCCCAAGGAACAAAACCAGAGCTCGAGGAAAAAAAACACAGCCCGAGGAAAAAAAACAGGGCCCGAGGAACCAAGGCAGAGCAGAAGGACAAAAAGGAGGGCCTGAAGAACAAAACGAGGGTCATAGGAACAAAGCCAGAGCCCGTGGAATAAAACCAGGGCCCGAAGAACCAAACCAGAAACTAAGGAACAAAACCAGAGCTCGAGGAACAAAACTAGCCCTCGAGGAACAAAACCAGAGCCCGAGGAACAAAACCAGAGCCCGAGGGAAAAAACCAGGGCCCGTGAAACAAAACCAGAGCCCAAGGAACAAAACCAGAGTCTGAGAAAGAAAACCAGAGCCTGAGGAAGAAAACCAGAGCTCAAGGAACAAAACCAGAAACCGAGGAACAACATGAGAGTCCGAGGAAGAAAAGGGGAGCCCGAGGAACAGAACCAGAGAACGAGGAACACAACCAGAGCCCGAGAAAGAAAACCAGATCCCAAGGAACAAAACCAAAACCCGAGGAACAAAATCAGAGCCCGAGGGAAAAAAAGGAGGGCCTGAAGAACAAAACGAGGGCCATAGGAAGAAAACCAGAGCCCGTGGCATAAAACCAGGGCCCGAGGAACCAAACCAGACACCGAGGAACAAAACCAGAGCCCTGTGAATAAAACCAGCCCTCGAGGAACAAAACCAGAGCCCGAGGAAAAAAACCAGGACCCGAGGAACAAAGCTAGAGCCCAAGAAAGAAAACCATAGCGCAAGGAAGAAAACCAGCCCTCAAGGAGCAAAACCAGAGCCTGAGGAAGAAAACTAGAGTCCGAGGAACAAAAAAAGAGCCCGAGGAAAAAAAAAAGGGCCCGAGGAATCAAGCCAGAACCCGACAAAGAATACCATAGCCCTAGGAACAAAACCAGCCGTCAAGGAACAAAACCAGAGCTCGAGGAAGAAAACGAGATCCGAAGGAACAAAACCAGAGCCCGTGGAAATAAAGCAGAGCCCGAGGAATAAAACAGAGCCCGGGGAGCTAATGCAGAGCTTCAGGAAGGAAACCAGAGCCTGAGGACAAAAACAGAGCCGGAGGAAGAAAACCAGAGACCAAGGAAGAAAACCAGAGCCCAAGGAAAAAACCAGAGCCCGAGGAAGAAAACAAGCCGTCGATGAACAAAACGAGAGCCCGAGGAAGAAAACAAGATCCCGAAAAACAAAACTAGAGCCCGAGGAAAAAAACCAGCCCTCGAGGAACAAAATCAGAGGTCGAGGAACAAAACCAGAGCCGTGGTAATAAAGCAGAACCCGAGGAACAAAACCAGACCCCAAGGAAAAAAACCAGAACCCGAGGAACAAAACCAGAGCGTGAGGAACAAAACAAGCCCTCGAGGAACTAAATCAGAGCCCGAGGAAGAAAACCAGAGCCCGAGGAAGAAAACCAGAGCTCAAGGAACAAAACCAGAACCCGAGGAACAAAACGAGAGTCCGAGGAATAAAACGAGAGCCCGAGGAACAAAACCAGAGCCCAAGGACAAAAAGGAGGGCCTGAAGAAGAAACCGAGGGCCATAGGAAGAAAACCAAAGCCCGTGGAATAAAACCAGGGCCCGAGGAACCGAACGAGAAAGCGAGGAACAAATCCAGAGCCCGAGGAACAAAGCTAGCCCTCGAGGAACGAAACCAGAGCCCGAGGAACCAAGCCAGAGCTGAAGGACAAAAAGGAGGGCCTGAAGAACAAAACGAGGGCCATAGGAAGAAAACCAGACCCTAAGGAACAAAACCAGAACCCGAGGAACAAAACCAGAGCCCGAGGAACAAAACAGAGCCTGAGGAGCTAATGCAGAGCTTCAGGAAGGAAACTAGAGCCCGAGGAACCAAACCAAAGCCCGAGGAATAAAATGAGAGCCCAAGGAACAAAACGAAACCCCGAGGAAGAAAACCAGGGCCTGAGAAAAAAAAACAGAGCCCAAGGAACAAAACCAGAGCCCGTGAAAGAAAACCAGAGCCCGAGTAACAAAACCAGAGCTCAAAGAACAAAACTAGAGCTCGAGGAAGAAAACGAGAGCCCGAGGAACACAACCAGAGCCCGAGGAACAGAACCAGAGCCCAAGGAAAAAACCAGACCTCGATGAACAAAACCAGAGCCCGAGGAAGAAAACCAGAGCTCAAGGAACAAAACCAGAACCCGAGGAAGAAAACCAGCCCTCGAGGAAGATAACCAGAACCCGAGGATAAAATTCAGAGCCCAGGGAACCAAACGAAACCCCGAGGAAGAAAACTAGGGCCTGAGGAACAAAACCAGAGCCCGTGAAAGAAAAGCAGAGCCCGTGTAACAAAACCAGAGTTCGAAGAACAAAACTAGTGCTCGAGGAAGAAAACCAGAGCCCGAGGAACACCACCAAAGCCCGAGGAAGAAAAACAGAGCCCGAGGAACTAAAGTAGTGCCCGAAGAAGAAAACGAGAGCTCGAGGAAGAAATCTAGAGCCGAAGGAACAAAACCAGAGCGTGAGGATGAAAACCAGAGCTCGAGGAAGAAAAGCAGAGCTCAAGGAACAAAACCAGAACCCGATGAACAAAACGAGAGTCCGAGGAAGAAAACGAGAGCCCGAGGAACAAAACCAGTGCCCAAGGAATAAAACCAGAGCTCGAGGAACAAAACCAGATCCTGAGGAAGAAAAGCAGAGCCCGAGGAACAAAACCAGGGCCCATGAAATAAAACCAGAGCCCGAGGAACAAAACCAGAGCTCGAAGAACAAAACTAGTGCTCGAGGAAAAAAAACAGAGCCTGAGGAACACAAGCAGAGCCCGAGGAACAAAAAAAGAGCCCGAGGAACAAATCTAGGGCCTGAAGAAAAAAACTAGAGCTCGAGGAAGAAATCCAGATCCTGAGTAAGAAAATCAGAGCCCGAGGAAGAAAACTAGATATCTTGGAACAAAAATAGATGCCGATGAAGAAAACGAGAGCCCGAGGAAGAAAAGCATAGCCCGAGGAAAAAAATCAGAGCCCAAGGAACCAAACGAAGCCCCGAGGAAGAAAACCAGGGCCTGAGGAACAAAACCAGAACCCGAAGAACAAAAAAAGAGCCCGAGGAACAAATCTAGGGCCTTAAGAAAAAAACTAGAGCTCGAGGAAGAAATCCAGAGCCCAAGAAAAAAACCAGAGCTTGAGGAACAAAACCAGAGCTCAAAGAACAAAACTAGAGCTCGAGGAACAAAACCAGAGCTCGAGGAACAAAACCAGATCCTGAGGAAGAAAACCAGGAGCCCGACGAACAAAACCAGAGCCCAAGGGCAAAAAGGAGGGTCTCAAGAACAAAACGAGGGCCATAGGAACAAATCCAGAGCCTGTGGAATAAAACCAGACCCGAGGAACCAAAGCAGAAACCGAGGAAGAAAACCAGAGCCCGAGGAACAAAACCAGCCCTCGAGGAACAAAACCAGAGCCCGAGGAACAAAACCAGAGCCCGAGGAAAAAAACCAGGGCCCGAGGAACCAAGCCAGAGCCCGGGGAACAAAACCGCCCCTCGAGGTAAAGAAACAGAGTCCGAGGAAGAAAACCAGAGCCCGAGGTACAAAACCAGAGCCTGAGGAACAAAACCACAGCCCGAGAAAGAAAACCAGCCATCGATGAACAAAACCAGATCCCGAGGAAGAACACCAGAGCCCGAGGAAGAAAACTAGAGATATTGGAACAAAAATAGATGCCGATGAAGAAAACGAGAGCCCGAGGAAGAAAGGCATAGCCCGAGGAAGAAAATCAGAGCCTGAGGAAGACAAGCAGAGCCCGAGAAACAAAAAAAGAGCCCGAGGAACAAATCTAGGGCCTGAAGAAAAAAACTAGAGCTCGAGGAAGAAATCCAGAGCCCGAGAAAAAAACCAGAGCCTGAGGAACAAAACCAGAGCTCAAAGAACAAAACTAGAGCTTGAGAAACAAAACCAGAGCCTGAGGAACACAACCAGAGCCCGAGGAACCAAAGCAGAGCCCGAGGAACAAATCTACGGCCCGGACAAGGAAACGAGAGCTTGAGGATGAAATCCAGAGCCCAAGCAACAAAACCAGTGCCCAAGGAATAAAACCAGAGCTCGAGGAACAAAACCAGATCCTGAGGAAGAAAACTAGAGCTCTTGGAACAAAATGTGATGCCGAGGAAGAAAACGAGAGCCCGAGGAACAAAACCAGAGCTCGAGGAACAAAACTAGCCCTCGAGGAACAAAACCAGAGCCCGAGGAAGAAAATCAGAGCCCGAGGAAGAAAACTAGTGCTCTTGGAATAAAACCAGATGCCGAGGACGAAAATGAGAGCCCGAGGAACAAAACCACAGCCCAAGGAACAAAACCAAAGACCGAGGAAGAAAATCAGAGCCCAAGGAACAAAAGGAAACCCCGAGGAAGAAAAGCAGAGCCCGAGGAACAAAACCAGAGCTCGAAGAACAAAACTATACCTCGAGGAACAAAACCAGTGCCCGAGGAAGACAACCAGAGCCCAAGGAACAGAACCAGAGCCCGAGGAACAAAAGCAGAGCCCGAGGAACAAAACCAGCCCTCGAGGAACAAAAGCAGAGCCCGAGGAAAAAAACCAGGACCCGAGGAACAAAGCCAGAGCCCAAGAAAGAAAACCATAGCCCAAGGAAGAAAACCAGCCCTCGAGGAGCAAAACCAGATCTCGAGGATGAAAACAAGAGCCCGAGGAACAAAAATAGAGCCCGAGGAAAAAAACCAGGACCCGAGGTGTGGAGGAAGCAATGCCTGAGAGTACAAGCAGTATCATAGCGTTGGTAAACAAGAAGCCATGGGAAGATGGAAAGTGAAAGAAGTCGTGGGAAAAAGGGAGATAAGAGGTGGCAGTTAACGGTTCTGAGGGCGTGACAAAGATAAGGAAATTAGAGGAAGAGTGTCGAGATGACCTTTGCTTAGGGGATGTACTAGGGAATTCTTTGAAGTGCATACGTGGCATAATGTGAGGTATAAAAAGGCGCTTGTGCTGTATAATAAAGGGGGGGGAATTTTCGTCTTCATCTTCGTGCCCACTCAGACGGAGTCCGTGTCCTTATTCGCCACAAATGGCGCCCAAACAGGGACCGGGACATTCTGTCTGAAGGGCCATAAAGTCGGCAATTGTCGATCTGGTGGCGAGCCCTGCTGAACTGCCAAAGCTGTTGAAAAGAAACAGGAAAAAAGCCGCTGGAAGAAGACGGGATAAAAGCTGTTGAAAAGAAACAGGAACGAAAGCTGTTGAAAAGAAACAGGAACGAAAGCTGTTGAAGTGAAATAGGAAAAAAAAGCCGTTGAAAGGAAACGGGAGAAGAGCTGTTGAAAGGAAACAGGATAGTGACGTCGAATCGTCTCTGCAGAACAGAGGTGAGCAGCGGGGGGCGGTAGTCATGGGTTTAAACATGACAAAGGAGGAAAAAACTGTTTGCAGGACCATGGAATTGATCCTGAAAAAATATCAAGTAACCATGGATAATGGGGACTTGAGACGACTCCTGAAGTGGGTGACTACCACCGTTAAGGGAGTCGATTCTACTAACATTTATGATCCAAAAATTTGGGATGAAGCTGGCACCCAGCTTTGGGATGCTGCCACTCGTTCGGACTCGGTGGCTGCAGGACTGCTAGCGCCTTGGAGGACTCTGAATGAGACCCTAAAAAAGCACGTCAGTGCTAAAGACAAGCTGAGAGGTGAAAACTCAGGAGGGAGTACATCTGTGGCCAAAGAGCCTTCTGCGCCCCCGGCCACTGAGGCTGGAGCGGTGGCTGCCTGCGGGGAGCAGGGTAGCGGCAGTGATGATCCCAATCCGTTTGATCCGGGACCAGTCAACCCAGAGAAAGAGCCGGATTTATATCCCCCGCATGTGCATGATATGTGGAAGGGGATTCAAAGGGAGGCAGAGAAAGAAGGGGACTCTGACCTCGCGGCTAAGCTCCGTGAGGTCCGGGCGTTCCCGGTGATTTATGAAGCTCATCACAGGCCGCGGTGGGAGGCTCTGAGTTTCCAAGTAGTGAAGGAGTTGAGAAGGGGAGTGATTGAATTTGGCCTCAGTGCCCCTTACTCTGCGAACATGCTAGGGTCGGTCATGAGGAGTTATACGTTATGTCCGCTCGATTGCAAAACGGAGCAATTGTTGCTCTCCTCTGCTCAGTTTATGCTCTGGAATGGGGAGTGGCGGCGACTCTGTGAGGCAAAAGCCCTGGAATATTTGGAGTGTCCCGCAGCAGATCCAGTGAGATTCTTGGGAGTTGACGCATTGGTAGGAGAGGGTCGATATGCCACTGCCCATGTCCAGGCACAACTCCCAATGGAAGCCCTAAATGATTCAAAGAATCTTGCCTACCTAGCATTTATGAAGGTCCCCGATGTAGGGAAGCCCCAGCGCTCCTTTACTAATATTAGGCAGGGACCACAGGAACCGTATATGAAGTTTATCGAGACATTAAAAGATGCTTTGGACAAACAAGTAGAGAATGAGGAAGCGCGGAAAATATTATTACAAAAATTGGCAATTGAGAACGCTAACGCGGATTGCCAGAAGGTGCTCCGTCCGTTAAAAAACCCTACGGTAGTTGAAATGATAGAGGAATGCAACCGTGTGGGGACCACGGAGCACCAGGCTGTGGCGATGGCTACTGCTTTTGCAAACTTTAAGTGCAGCCAACAGACGTGCTTCAGCTGTGGCCGTCCCGGTCACTTTAAGAGACAGTGCCCGCAGGCAGGCAGGCGGAGGCGGGAACTGGCTGACTCACAACTGGGAACGTGTCCAAAATGTAGGAAGGGCCGGCACGTTGCGAATCAATGCCGGTCGCGGTATGATAAAGACGGTCAGCCTATCCAGGGAAACGGATGCAGGAGCGCGGGGAGGGGCCGCGCGATGATACAAGCAACCCCCCATGCGATGATGGAAACTGCCCCCAGCCCCCCGCCGGCATCCGTGCCTCCGAATTATCCGCCCGAACATGGGGAAGTGCCGGCGTGGACTTGGCCCCCTCCCACCCAGTGAACCTGACTTCTATGGCTGTTCAAGCGGTGCCCACCGGAGTGTGGGGGCCGCTAGGCGGCGGTTACAGCGCACTCTTACTGGGACGTTCATCCGCCACGTTACAGGGCTTATTCGTTCTCCCTGGGGTTATCGATGCAGACTATACGGGAGAAGTTAAAATCATGTTGTGGACGCCTACTCCGCCCTGTTACGTGCCGGCAGGAGCACGAATAGCACAGCTCGTCTACTTTCGAGCTGCCCCTCCTGCGGCGGAGCCTCAGGAACGGGGGAGTGAAGGTTTTGGTTCCACCGGCACGCCACAACTGTGGTGGGCGCAGCCTGTCGCTGCGGGGCGACCGCAGCTGACTTGCTGCCTGTCAGGCGGTGGCCCTCAGCAGTCTGTGCGCATCAGCGGCCTTATTGATACCGGAGCTGACGTGACAGTCATTGCGCAGTCACACTGGCCAGCTCAATGGCTGACGAAACAGGTCCCGATTGCCCTTACAGGTATCGGAGGGCAAACAGCACCACTGCAGAGTGTTCAATTAATTCAAATCGAGGGGCCGGAGGGTTGGCGGGCCAATGTCCGACCGTTCGTTCTTCCGGCCCCTCTCACGCTGTGGGGACGAGACTGTTTGTCACAATGGGGAATCATGCTGGGGACAAATTTATCCTAGGGGCTACTGATCGGCAGCACACCCTGAAGTTGCAATGGTCCTGTGAAAAGCCTATATGGGTGGATCAGTGGCCCCTCCCCACGGACAAGCTGCATCATTTGCAGGACCTAGTTGCTGAGCAGCTGCGCACTGGGCACATTGTGCCATCCACGAGCCCATGGAACTCACCAGTTTTTGTCATCCAGAAGAAATCAGGAAAGTGGAGGCTCCTTCACGATCTAAGACGTATAAATGAGGCTATAGAGGACATGGGAGCTCTACAGCCAGGCCTCCCTTCACCAACCATGATACCTATGAACTGGCACATCACTATAATAGACCTTAAGGACTGTTTTTTTACCATTCCGCTACACCCAGATGACGCGCCGCGGTTTGCTTTTACTGTACCCGCGACCAATGTAGCCCAGCCGAGTCAACGGTACCATTGGACGGTGCTCCCGCAAGGCATGAAGAATAGTCCCACCATATGTCAATGGTTCGTGGCTCGGGCCCTTAGTCCAGCCCGTGCCCAATTGCCTGAAGTCGTAATTTATCATTATATGGATGATATCCTTGTAGCAACCCCCTCTGAGGCCATGATACCAGGGGCCATGGAGGTTGTCGTAACGAGCCTCCAGCGTAACGGCTTGATAGTTGCCCCAGAAAAGGTGCAGCAGACCGCTCCCTGGAAATATCTAGGGTGGCGCATTACTGAGCAAACTGTGATACCGCAAGGGCTCAAGATCAGTAGTCAGGTCCACACCCTGACTGATTTGCAGAAATTATTGGGCATCATCAATTGGGTAAGGCCTCTGTTGGGAATCAACAATGAGCTGTTGAGACCTCTGTTTAATTTGCTAAAAGGTGATCCTGCGTTGGGGTCTCGTCGAACGTTAACCCCCGAGGCTCAGCAAGCGTTGCAGCGGATTGCTACAATGATATCGGCTCGGCAAGCACAGCGCTGTGATCCAGAGCTTCCTTTTCAGTTAGCAATAGTGAACACTGACTTCCAACCATATGGTTTGTTGTTTCAATGGAAGCCAACACCCAGCGGCGAACAGTTGTTGGTCATAGAATGGGTGTTTCTTCCCCATCAATTTGGGAAAACCATCACCACTAGAGCAGAAATGTTTGCATCCCTGGTCATGAGAGGGAGGCAACGGTTGATAGCACTGTGCGGAAAAGAGCCACACACCATTTACATCCCTGTTGTGATGCCTATGTTAACTTGGTTGATGCAAATGTCTGTACCTTTTCAAATGGCTATGGAAGGTTTTACAGGAGCGATTTCTATTCACCCTCCCAGTCATAAATGGCTGCAGTCCCCGCTACCACTGCAGCAATTGCCGAAATGTAGCGTGACCCCTTTGGACGCTCTAACGGTCTTCACGGGTGGGTCCGGGCGTACGGGTAAGTCTGTCCTTGTCTGGAAGGACGATCACGATCAATGGCAATCTGATATTCGGAAACAAGATGGTTCACCACAAATCGTGGAGTTGGCGGCAGTGGTACGAGTGTTTGAGAAATGGCAATGCCCCGTCAACATCATGACTGATTCTGCATATGTTGCAGGGGTAGTGTCCCGCATAGAGTTTGCTTATTTGAAAGATGTAAATAATGCCCAGCTATTTGCCCTGTTTAAAACCCTCAGAGAATACATTCATCAACGGATCCACTCTTTTTTTATATTACATATCAGATCTCATACTGCATTGCCGGGGCCCCTAGTTGAGGGAAACCGGTTGGCTGATTCGCTTGCAGGGGCTGTTGTTGTTCCGGGGAAATTTGAGCAAGCGAGGCGTTCACATAACTTTTATCATCAGAACGCTAAGGCCTTGGCTAGAATGTTTCATTTACCACTTATGCAAGCACGCCAAATTGTCACTGCATGCCCTGAGTGCCAGTGTGCGGGCCCTCCACACCCGGGAGGAGTCAACCCTCGTGGCTTGCAGGCGCTCGAACTTTGGCAGACTGATGTTACACATCTTCCCGACTTTGGTCGACTCAAATGTGTCCACGTCTCAGTGGATACGTTTTCGGGAGCAATTGCAGCCACAGCCCACACAGGGGAAAAATCCCGGGATGTCCGAAAACATTTTCTTCTTGCTTTTTCCATTCTCGGAGTACCGAGCAAAATAAAAACAGATAACGGCCCCGGGTACATTGCCCAAGCCACACAGACATTCCTGCAAATGTGGGGAATCACTCATATCACGGGAATTCCACACAGTCCCACAGGGCAAGCCATTGTTGAGCGTGCGCACCGTTCGCTCAAAGACATGTTAACAAAACAAAAAGGGGGAGTAGGGGATTTGACCCCACAGGAAAGATTGGCAAAAGCCGTTTATGTTCTTAATTTTCTCAATCGGTGGGCTGAGGAAGGTGGACCCCCGATTTGCAGACATTTCGATTCTGTTGAAGGTCATGAGGCAATCATAAGGGACAAGGCGTGGGTAAAGGTGAGAAACCTGGAATCTCATGAGTGGGAAGGCCCGTTTTCATTGATAACCTGGGGTCGAGGGTATGCTTGTGTCTCCACAGATCGAGGACCAAGATGGGTACCAGCGCGGTCCGTCAAGCCATCTTTTTCGCCGTTGTCGCAAGCGTAAGCACGTTATGGGCCCCATCACAGCCCAAAGAGAACATCTGGATCACCCTTGCGAATCAGACAGGCCAGGAGACCATTTGCCTTTTGCTCTTGTCACCTGGAGATCCTTTTTTCCACCTGCTTAGTGGGACTCCCATGGAACAATTGGACCCTAGGTCTCACGGAGCCGCATGCAACACTTTGTAGTGGCGGCCGCAATGTGACTGATAATTGGGACGGATGTTTGGTGTACCATCCGCCCTGAGCGTAGAGCCACAAGAGATAGAATTATTGGGGCTTGGCAAAATGGGTAATGAGTTTGACTGAACTGGGAATTATACGTTTGATTGTATTCGTATGTAATCTTGTGTGTGTATAATGTTTATTGCAATGTGTGAGATGAATAATAGAAAAGTCAGTTAGCTTAGTGTTTGTTGTAAAAGAAAAAGGGGGAGATGTGGAGGAATCAATGCCTGAGAGTACAAGCAGTATCATAGCGTTGGTAAACAAGAAGCCATGGGAAGATGGAAAGTGAAAGAAGCCGTGGGAAAAAGGGAGATAAGAAGTGGCAGTTAACGGTTCTGAGGGCGTGACAAAGATAAGGAAATTAGCGGAAGAGTGTCGAGATGACCTTTGCTTAGGGGATGTACTAGGGAATTCTTTGAAGTGCATACGTGGCATAATGTGAGGTATAAAAAGGCGCTTGTGCTGTAAAATAAAGGGGGGGGAATTTTCGTCTTCATCTTAGTGCCCACTCAGACGGAGTCCGTGTCCTTATTCGCCACACGAGGAACCAAGCCAGAACCCGAGAAAGAAAACCGTAGCCCAAGGAACAAAACCAGCCCTCGAGGAAGAAAACCAGATCTCGAGTAAGAAAATGAGATCCCAAGGAACAAAACCAGAGCCCGTGGAAATAGTGCAGAGCCCGAGGAACAAAACCAGAGCTCAAAGAACAAAACTAGAGCTCGAGGAACAAAACCAGAGCCCGAGGAACACAACCAGAGCCCGAGGAACAGAACCAGAGCCCGAGGAACAAAACCAGAGCCCGAGGAAGAAAACCAGAGCTCAAGGAACAAAACCAGTGCCAAAGGAAGAAAACCAGAGCCCGAGGAACAAAACCAGAGCTCAAAGAACAAAACTAGAGATCGAGGAACAAAAGCAGAGCCCGAGGAACACAACCAGAGCCCGAGGAACAGAACCAGAGCCCGAGGAACAAAACCAGAGCCCGAGGAAGAAAACCAGAGCTCAAGGAACAAAACCAGTGCCAAAGGAAGAAAACCAGAGCCCGAGGAACAAAACCAGAGCTCAAAGAACAAAACTAGAGATCGAGGAACAAAACCAGAGCCCGAGGAACACAACCAGAGCCCGAGGAACAGAACCAGAGCCCGAGGAACAAAACCAGAGCCCGAGGAAGAAAACCAGAGCCCAAGGACAAAAAGGAGGGCCTGAAGAATAAAACGAGGGCCATAGGAAGAAAACCAGAGCCCGCGGAATAAAACCAGGGCCCGAGGAACAAAACCAAAAACCGAGGAACAAAACCAGAGCCCGAAGAACAAAGCCAGCCCTCGAGGAACAAAACCAGAGTCCGAGGAAAAAAACCAGGACCCGAGGAACAAAGCCAGAGCCCAAGAAAGAAAACCATAGCCCAAGGAAGAAAACCAGACCTCGAGGAGCAAAACCAGAGCCCGAGGAAGAAACAAGAGCCCGAGGAACAAAAATAGAGCCCGAGGAAATAAAGCAGAGCCCAAGAAACAAAACAGAGCCCGAGGAGCTAATGCAGAGCTTCAGGAAGGAAACCAGAGCCTGAGGAACAAAACCAGAGCCGGAGGAAGAAAACCAGACCCCAAGGAAGAAAACCAGAGCCCAAGGAAGAAAACCAGAGCCCGAGGAAGAAAACCAGAGCCCGAGGAAGAAAACCAGGGGCCGAGGAACCAAGCCAGAGCCAAAAGACAAAAAGGAGGGCCTGAAGAATAAAACGAGGGCCATAGGAAGAAAACCAGAGCCCGTGGAATAAAACCAGGGCCCGAGGAACCAAACCAGAAACTGAGGAACAAAACCAGAGCCCGAGGAACAAAACTAGCACTTGAGGAACAAAAGCAGAGCCCGAGGAAAAAAACCAGGGCCCAAGGAACCAAGCCAGAGCCCGAGGAACAAAACCACTACTCGAAGTAAAGAAACAGGGTCTGAGGAAGAAAACCAGAGCCCGAGGAACAAAACCAGAGCCCGAGGAACAAAGCCAGAGCCCAAGGAAAAAAATAGATCCCAAGTCAAAAAACCAGGACCCGAGGAACCAAGCCAGAGCCCGAGAAAGAAAACCAGAGCCCAAGGAACAAAACCAGCCCTCGAGGAACAAAACCAGAGCCCGAGGAACAAAACCAGACCCCAAGGAACAAAACCAGAACCCGAGGAACAAAACCAGAGCCCGAGGAACGAAACAGAGCCTGAGGAGCTAATGCAGAGCTTCAGGAAGGAAACCAGAGCCCGAGGAACCAAACCAAAGCCCGAGGAACAAAATGAGAGCCCAAGGAACAAAACGAAACCCCGAGGAAGAAAACCAGGGCCTGAGGAAGAAAACCAGAGTCTGAGGAACAAAACCAGAGCCCGTGAAAGAAAACCAGAGCCTGAGGAACAAAAATAGAGCCCGAGGAAAAAAACCAGGACCCGAGGAACCAAGCCAGAACCCGACAAATAATACCATAGCCCAAGGAACAAAACCAGCCCTCGAGGAACAAAACCAGATATCGAGGAAGAAAACGAGAGCCTAAGGAACAAAACCAGAGCCCGTGGAAATAAAGTAGAGCCCGAGGAACAAAACAGAGCCCGAGGAGCTAATGCAGAGCTTCAGGAAGGAAACCAGAGCCTGAGGAACAAAACCAGAGCCGGAGGAAGAAAACCAGAGCCCAAGGAAGAAAACCAGAGCCCAAGGTAGAAAACCAGAGCCCGAGGAAGAAAACCAGAGCCCGAGGAAGAAAACTAGAGCTCTTGGAACAAAACCAGATGCTGAGGAAGAAAAGGAGAGCCCGAGGAACAAAAACAGAGCCCGAGGAACAAAACCAAAGCCCGAGGAAAAATATCAGAGCCCCAGGAACAAAAGGAAACCCCGAGGAAGAAAACCAGGGCCTGACGAACAAAACTAGAGCTCGAAGAACAAAACCAGATCCCGAGGAACACAACCAGAGCCCGAGGAACAAAAACAGAGCCCGAGGAACAAAACTAGGGCCCGAAGAAGAAAAGGAGAGCTCGAGGAAGAAATTCAATGCCCGAGCAACAAAACCAGAGCCTGAGGAAGAAAACCAGAGCCCAAGGAAGAAAACCAGAGCCCGAGGAAGAAAACCAGAGCTCAAGGAACTAAACCAGAACCCGAGGAACAAAACGAGAGTCCGAGGAAGAAAAGGAGACCCCGAGGAACAAAACCAGTGCCCAACGAATAAAACCAGAGCTCGAGGAACAAAACCAGAGCCCAAGGACAAAAAGGAGGGCCTGAAGAACAAAACGAGGGCCATAGGAAGAAAACCAGAGCCCGTGGAATAAAACCAGGGCCCGAGGAACCGAACGAGGAACCGAGGAACAAATCCAGAGCCCGAGGAACAAAACTAGCCCTCGAGGAACAAAAGCAAAGCCTGAGGAACAAAACCAGAGCCCGAGGAAAAAATACAGGGCCCGAGGATCCGAGCCAGAGGCCGAGGAACAAAACCACCACTAGAGATAAGGAAATAGGGTCTGAGGAAGAAAACCAGAGCCCGAGGAAGAAAACCAGAGCCCGAGGAACAAAACCAAACCCGAGGAACAAAATGAGAGCCCAAGGAACAAAACAAAACCCCGAAGAAGAAAACCAGGGCCTGAGAAACAAAACCAGAGCCTGAGGAACAAAACCAGAGCCCGTAAAAGAAAACCAGAGCCCGAGGAACAAAACCAGAGTCTGAGGAAGAAAACCAGAGCCCGAGGAATTGAACCAGAGCCCGAGGAACAAGACAAGACCCCAAGGAACAAAACCAGAACCCGAGGAAGAAAACCAGAGCCCGAGGAACAAAACAGAGCCTGAGGAGCTAATGCAGAGCTTCAGGAAGGAAACCAGAGCCCGAGGAACAAAACCAAAGCCCGAGGAACAACATGAGAGCCCAAGGAACAAAACGAAACCCCAAGGAAGAAAACCAGGGCCTGAGGAACAAAACCAGAGCCCGAGGAAGAAAACCAGAGCCCATGAAAGAAAACCAGAGCCCGAGGAACAAAACTAGCCCTCGAGGAACAAAAACAGAGCCCGAGGAACAAAACCAGCCTCGAGGAACAAAACCAGAGCCCGAGGATAAAAAACAGGGACCGAGGAACCGAGCCAGAGCCCGAGGAACAAAACCAGAGCCCGTGAAAGAAAACCAGGGCCAGAGGAACTAAACCAGAGCTCAAAGAACAAAACTAGAGCTCGAGGAGCAAAACGAGAGCCCGAGGAACACAACCAGAGCCCGAGGAACAAAACCAGAACCCGAGGAACAAAACAAGAGTTCGAGGAAGAAACGAGAGCCCGAGGAACACAACCAGAGCCCGAGGAACAGAACCAGAGCCCGAGGAACAAAACCAGCCCTCGAGGAACAAAACCAGAGCCCGAGGAGCTAATGCAGAGCTTCAGGAAGGAAACCAGAGCCTGAGGAACAAAACCAGAGCCGGAGGAAGAAAACCAGACCCCAATGAAGAAAACCAGAGCCCAAGGAAGAAAACCAGAGCCCGAGGAAGAAAACTAGAGCTCTTGGAAAAAAACCAGATGCCGAGGAAGAAAAGGAGAGCCCGAGGAACAAAAACAGAGCCCGAGGAACAAAACCAAAGCCAGAGGAACAATATCAGAGCCCAAGGAACAAAAGGAAACCCCGAGGTAGAAAACCAGGGCCTGAGGAACAAAACTAGAGCTCGAAGAACAAAACCAGAGCCTGAGGAACACAACCAGACCCTGAGGAACACAACCAGAGCCTGAGGAACAAAAACAGAGCCCGAGGAACAAAACTAGCCCTCGAGGAACAAAACCAGAGCCCGAGGAAAAAAAACAGGACGCGAGGAACCAAGCCAGAACCCGAGAAAGAAAACCATAGGCCAAAGAAGAAAACCAGCCCTCGAGGAACAAAACCAGATCTCTAGGAATAAAACGAGATCCCAAGGAACAAAACTAGAGCCCATGGAAATAAAGCAGAGCCCGAGGTATAAAACAGAGCCCGAGGAGCTAATGCAGAGCTTCAGGAAGGAAACCAGAGCCTGAGGAACAAAACCAGAGCCGGAGGAGAAAAACAGAGCCCAAGGAAGAAAACCAGAGACCGAGGAAGAAAACCAGAGCCCGAGGAAGAAAACTAGAGCTCTTGGAACAAAACCAGATGCCGAGGAAGAAAACAAGAGTCCGAGGAACAAAACCAGAGCCTGAGGAACAAAACGAGAGTCCGAGGAAGAAAAGGAGAGCCCGAGGAAAAAAAACAGTGCCCAAGGAATAAAACCAGCCCTCGAGGAACAAAACCAGAGCCCAAGGACAAAAAGTAGGGCCTGCAGAACAAAACGAGGGCCATAGGAAGAAAACCAGAGCCCGTGGAATAAAACCAGGGCCCGAAGAACCGAACGAGAAAGCGAGGAACAAATCCAGAGCCCGAGGAAAAAATATAGCCCTCGAGGAACAAAACCAGAGCCCGAGGAACAAAACTAGCCCTCGAGTAACAAAACCAGAGCCCGAGGAAAAAAAACAGGGCCCGAGGAACCAAGCCAGAACCCGAGGAACAAAACCACCCCTTGAGGTAAAGAAACAGGGTCTGAGGAAGAAAACCAGAGCCCGAGGAACAAAACCAGAGCTCAAAGAACAAAACTAGAGCCCGAGGAACAAAACGAGAGCCCGAGGAACACAATCAGAGCCCGAGGAACAGAACCAGAGCCGAGGAACAAAATCAGAGCCCGAGGAAGAAAACCAGACCTCGATGAATAAAACCAGAGCCCGAGGAAGAAAACCGGAGCCCAAGAACAAAAAGGAGGGCCTGAAGTACAAAACGAGGGCAATAGCAACAAAACCAGAGCCCATGGAATAAAACGAGGGCCCGAGGAACCAAACCAGAAACTGAGGAACAAAACCAGAACCCTAGAAACAAAACTAGCCCTCGAGGAACAAAACCAGAGCCCGAGGAAGAAATACAGGGCCTGAGGAACCGAGCTAGAGGCCGAGGAACAAAACCACCCCTCGAGGTAAAGAAACAGGGTCTGAGGAAGAAAACCAGAGCCCGATGAGCAAAACCAGAGCCTGACAAAGAAAACAAGACCCGAGGAACAAAAATAGAGCCCGAGGAAAACAACCAGGACCTGTGGAACCAAGCCAGAACCCGAGAAAGGAAACCATAGCCCAAGGAACAAAACCAGCCCTCGAGGAACAAAACCAGAGCCCAAGGAACAAAACCAGAATCCAAGGAAGAAAACCAGAGCCCGAGAAACAAAACAGAGCCTGAGGAGCTAATGCGGAGCTTCAGGAAGGAAACCAGAGCCCGAGGAACAAAACCAAAGCCCGAGGAACAAAACGAAACCCCGAGGAAGAAAACCAGGGCCTGAGGAACAAAACCAGAGCCCGAGGAACAAAACCAGAGCCCGTGAAAGAAAACCAGAGCCCGAGGAACAAAGCCAGAGCTCAAAGAACAAAACTAGAGCTCGAGGAACAAAACGAGAGCCCGAGGAACACAACCAGAGCCCGAGGAACAGAACCAGAGCCCGAGGAGCACAACCAGAGCCCGAGGAAGAAAACCAGACCTCGATGAGCAAAACCAGAACCCGAGGAACAAAACCAGCCCTCGAGGAAGAAAACCAGAGCCCGAGGGAAAAAACCACACCCCAAGGAACAAAACCAGAACCTGAGGAACAAAACCAGAGCCCGAGGGAGAAAAAGGAGGGCCGGAAGAACAAAACGAGGGGCATAGGAACAAAACCAGAGCCCGTGAAAGAAAACCAGTGCCGAGGAACAAAACCAGAAGCTGAGGAAGAAAACTAGAGCCCGAGGAACAGAACCAGAGCCTGAGGAACAAAACCAGCCCTCGAGGAACAAAACCAGAGCCCGAGGAACAAGACCAGACCCTAAGGAACAAAACCAGAACCCGAGGAAGAAAACCAGAGCCCGAGGAACAAAACAGAGCCTGAGGAGCTAATGCAGAGCTTCAGGAAGGAAACCAGAGCACGAGGAACAAGACCCGACACCAAGGAAGAAAACCAGGGCCTGAGGAATAAAACCAGAGCCCGAGGAAGAAAACCAGAGCCCGTGAAAGAAAACCAGAGCCCGAGGAACAAAACCAGAGCCCGAGGAACCAAACCAGAGCTCAAAGAACAAAACTAGAGCTTGAGGAACAATCCGAGAGCCCGAGGAACACAACCAGAGCCCGAGGAACACAACCAGAGCCCGAGGAACAGAACCAGAGCCCAAGGAAGAAAACCAGAGCCCGAGGAAGAAAACCAGAGCTCAAGGAACAAAACCAGAACCCGAGGAACAAAACTAGGGCCCGAAGAAGAAAAGGAGAGATCGAGGAAGAAATCCAGAACCCGCGCAAAAAACCAGAGCCTGAGGAAGAAAACCAGAGCCCGAGGAAGAAAACCAGAGCCCGAGGAAGAAAACTAGAGCTCAAGGAACAAAACGAGAACCCGAGGAAGAAAACGAGAGTCCGAGGAAGAAAAGGAGAGCCCGAGGAACAAAACCAGTGCCCAAGGAATAAAACTAGAGCTCGAGGAAAAAAACAGAGCCCAAGGACAAAAAGGAGGGCCTGAAGAACAAAACGAGGGCCATAGGAAGAAAATCAGAGCCCATGGAATAAAACCAGGGTCCGAGGAACCGAACGAGAAAGCGAAGAACAAATCCAGAGCCCGAGGAACAAAACTAGCCCTCGAGGAACAAAAGCAGAGCCCGAGGGACAACACTAGCCCTCAAGGAACAAAACCAGAGCCCGTGAAAGAAAACCAGGGCCCGAGGAACAAAACCAGAGCTCAAAGAACAAAACTAGAGCTCGAGGAACAAAACGAGAGCCCGATGAACACAGCCAGAGCCCGAGGAATAGAACCAGAGCCCGAGGAACAAAACCAGAGCCCGAGGAAGAAAACCAGACCTGGATGAACAAAACCAGAGCCCGAGGAAGAAAACCAGAGCTCAAGGAACAAAACCACAACCCGAGGAACAAAACGAGAGTTCGAGGAAGAAAACGAGAGCCCGAGGAAAAAAACCAGAGCTTGAGGAAGAAAACCAGAGCCCGAGGAAGAAAACCGGAGCCCAAGGACAAAAAGGAGGGCCTGAAGAACAAAACGAGGGCCATAGGAAGAAAACCAGAGCCTGTGGAATAAAACCAGGGCCCGAGGAACCAAACCAGAAACCGAGGAACAAAACCAGAGCCCTAGGAACAAAACCAGCCCTCGAGGAACAAAACCAGAGCCCGAGGAAAAAAACCAGGACCCGAGGAACAAAGCCAGAGCCCAAGAAAGAAAACCATAGCCCAAGGAACAAAACCAGCCCTCGAGGAGCAAAACCAGAGCCCGAGGAAGAAAACAAGAGCCTGAGGAAGAAAAATAGAGCCCGAGGAGAAAAAACAGGACCCGAGGAACCAAGCCAGAATCCGAGAAAGGAAACCATAGCCCAAGGAACAAAAGCAGCCCTCGAGGAACAAAACCAGATCTCGAGGAAGAAAACGAGATCCCAAGGAACAAAACGAGAGCCCGTGGAATTAAAGCAGAGCCCGAGGAACAAAACAGAGCCCGAGGAGCTAATGCAGAGCTTCAGGAAGGAAACCAGAGACTGAGGAACAAAACCAGAGACGGAGGAAGCAAACCAGAGCCCAAGGAAGAAAACCAGAGCCCAAGGAAGAAAACTAGAGCCCGAGGAAGAAAACCAGAGCCCAAGGAAAAAAAAGAGGGTTCGAGGAACCAAGCCAGAGCCCGAGGAACAAAACCACCCCTCGAGGTAAAGAAACAGTGTCTGAGGAAGAAAACCATAGCCCAAGGAACAAAACCAGCCCTTGAGGAACAAAACCAGAGCCCGAGGAACAAAACCAGACCCCAAGGAACAAAACCAGAACCCGAGGAACAAAACCAGAGCCCGAGGAACAAAACAGAGCCTGAAGAGCTAATGCAGAGCTTCAGGAAGGAAACCAGAGCCTGAGGAACAAAACCGGAGCCGGAGGAAGAAAACCAGACCTCGTTGAGCAGAAACAGAGCCCTAGATAGAAAACCAGAGCTCAAGGAACAAAACCAGAACCCGAGGAACAAAACGAGAGTTCGAGGAAAAAAACGAGAGCCTGAGGAAAAAAACCAGTGCTAAAGGAAGAAAACCAGAGCCCGAGGAACAAAACCAGAGCCCAAGGACAAAAAGGAGGTCCTGAAGAACAAAACGAGGGCCATAGGAAGAAAACCAGAGCCCGTGGAATAAAACCAGGGCCCGAGGAACCAAACCAGAAACCGAGGAACAAAACCAGAGACCTAGGAACAAAACGAGAGTTCGAGGAAGAAAACAAGAGCCCAAGGAACAAAACCAGAGCCCAAGGACAAAAAGGAGGGCCTGAAGAAAAAAACAAGGGCCACAGGAACAAAACAAGAACCCGAGGAAATAAACCAGGACCTGAGGAATAAAGCCAGAGCCCAAGAAATAAAACCATAGCCCAAGGAATAAAACCAGCCCTCGAGGAGTGAAACCACAGCCCGAGGAAGAAAACAAGAGCCCGAGGAACAAAACCAGAGCCCATGGAAATAAAGCAGAGCCCGAGGAAGAAAACAGAGCTCAAGGAGCCAATGCAGAGCTTCAAGAAGGAAACCAGAGCCTGAGGAACAAAACCAGAGCCGGAGGAAGAAAACCAGACCCCAAGGAAGAAAACCATAGCCCGAAGAAGAAAACTAGAGCCCGAAGAAGAACACTAGAGCTCTTGGAACAAAAGCAGATGCCGAGGAAGAAAAGGAGAGCCCGAGGAACAAAAACAGAGCCCGAGGAACAAAACCAAAGCCCGAGGAACAATATCAGAGCCCAAGGAACAAAAGCAAACCCCGAGGAAGAAAACCAGGGCCTGAGGAACAAAACTAGAGCTCGAGGAACAAAACCAGAGCCCGAGGAACACAACCAGAGCCCGAGGAACACAACCAGAGCCCGAGGAAAAAAAAGAGAGCGTGAGGAACAAAACTAGGGCCCGAAGAATAAAAGGAGAGCTCTAGGAAGAAATCCAGAGCCCGAGCAACAAAACCAGAGCCTGAGGAAGAAAACCCGAGCCCGAGGAAGAAAACCCGAGCCCGAGGAAGAAAACCAGAGCCCGAGGAACAAAACCAGTGCCCAAGGAATGAAACCAGAGCTCGAAGAACAAAACCAGAGCCCAAGGAAAAAAAGGAGGGCCTGAAGAACAAAACGAGGGCCATAGGAAGAAAACTAGAGCCCTTGGAATAAAACCAGGGCCCGAGGAACCAAACCAGAAAACGAGGAACAAATCCAGAGCCCGAGGAACAAAACCAGCTCTCGAGGAACAAAACCAGAGCCCAAGGAAAAAAACCAGGACCCGAGGAACAAAGCCAGAGCCCAGGAAAGAAAACCATAGCCCGAGGAACAAAACCAGCCCTCGAGGAGCAAAACCAGAGCCCGAGGAAGAAAACAAGAGCCCGAGGAACAAAAATACAGCCCGAGGAAAAAAAACAGTAAGCGAGTAACCAAACCAGAACCCGAGAAAGAAATCTATAGCCCAAGGAACAAAACCAGCCCTCGAGGAACAAAAACAGATCTCGAGAAAGAAAACGAGATCCCAAGGAACAAAACCAGAGCCCGTGGATATAAAGCAGAGCCGAGGAAGAAAACATAGCCCGAGGAGCTAATGCAGAGCTTCAGGAAGGAAACCAGAGCCTGAGGAACAAAACCAGAGCCAGAGAAAGAAAACCAGAGGCCGAGGAAGCAAACTAGAGATCTTGGAACAAAACCAGATGGCGAGGAAGAAAAGGAGAGCCCGAGGAACTAAAACAGAGCCCGTGGAATAAAACCAGGGCCCGTGGAACCAATCGAGAAAGCGAGGAACAAATCCAGAGCCCGAGGAACAAAACTAGCCCTCGAGGAACAAAACCAGAGCCCGAGGAAAAAAGCCAGGACCCGAGGAACAAAGCTAGAGCCCGAGGAACAAAACCACCCCTCGAGGTAAAGAAACAGGGTCTGAGGAAGAAAACCAGAGCCCGAGGAACAAAAACAGAGCCCGAGGAAGAAAACAAGCGCCCGAGGAACAAAAATAGAGCCCAAGGAAAAAAAAAAGAACCCAAGGAACAAAGCCAGAGCCTGAGAAAGAAAATCATAACCCAAGGAACAAAACCAGCCCTCGAGAAACAAAAACAGAGCCCAAGGAACAAAACCAGACCCCAAGGAACAAAACCAGAACCCGAGGAACAAAACCATAGCCCGAGGAACAAAACAGAGCCTAGAGGAGCTAATGCAGAGCTTCAGGAAGGAAACCAGAGACCGAGGAACCAAACCAAAGCCCGAGGAACAAAATGAGAGCCCAAGGAACAAAACGAAACCCCGAGGAAGAAAACCAGGGCCTGAGGAAGAAAACCAGAGTCCGAGGAACAAAACCAGAGCCCGTGAAAGAAAACCAGAGCCCGAGGAACAATACCAGAGCCCGAGAACAAAAAGGAGGGCCTGAAGAACAAAACGAGGGCCATAGGAACAAAACCAGAGCCCATGGAATAAAACCAGGGCCCGAGGAACAAAACCAGAAACTGAGGAACAAAACCAGAGCCCTAGGAAGAAAACCAGCCCTCGAGGAACAAAACCAGAGCCTGAGGAAAAAAACCAGGACCCGAGGAACAAAGCCAGAGTCCAAGAAAGAAAACCATAGCCCATGGAACAAAACCAGCCCTCGAGGAGCAAAACCAGAGCCCGAGGAACATTTTCAGAGACCATGGAACAAAAGGAGAACCCGAGGAAGAAAACCAGGTTCTTAGGAACAAAACTAGAGCTCGAGGAACAAAAACAGAGCCCGAGGAACAAAAACAGAGCCCGAGGAACAAAACTAGGGCCCAAGGACAAAAAGTAGGGCATGAAGAACAAAACGAGGGCCATAGGAAGAAAACCAGAGCCCATAGAATACAACCAGGGCCCGTGGAACCGAACGAGAAAGCGAGGAACATATCCAGAGCCTGAGGAACAAAACTAGCCCTCGAAGAACAAAACCAGAGCCCGAGGAACAAAATGAGAGCCCGTGAAAGAAAACCAGAGCCCGAGGAACAAAACCAGAGCTCAAAGAACAAAACTAGAGCTGGAGGAACAAAACGAGAGCACGACGAACACAACCAGAGCCCGAGGAACAGAACCAGAGCCCGAGGAACACAACCAGAGCCCGAGGAAGAAAACAAGAGCCCGAGGAACAAAAACACAGCCCGAGGAACAAAACCAGCCCTCGAGGAAGAAAACCAGATCTTGAGGAAGAAAACGAGATCCCAAGGAACAAAATCAGAGCCCGTGGAAATAAAGCAGAGCCCGCGGAAGAAAACAGAGCCCGAGGAGCTAATGCAGAGCTTCAGGAAGGAAACCAGAGCCTGAGGAACAAAACCAGAGCCGGAGGAAGAAAACCAGATGCCAAGGAAGAAAACCAGAGCCCGAGGAAGAAAACTAGAGCTCTTGGAACAAAAGCAGATGCCAAGGAAGAAAACGAGAACCTGAGGAACAAAACCAGAGCCCTAGGAACAAAACGAAAGCCCGAATAACAATATCAGAGCCCAAGGAACAAAAGGAAACCCCGAGGAAGAAAACCAGGGCCTGAGGAACAAAATAGAGCTCGAGGAACAAAACCAGAGCCTGAGGAACAAAACCAGAGCCCGAGGAAGAAAACCAGAGCCCGAGGAAGAAAACCAGAGCCCGAGGAAGAAAACCAGAGCTCAAGGAACAAAACCAGATGCTGAGGAAGAAAAAGAGAGCCCAAGGAAGACATCCAGAGCCCTAGGAACACAACCAGAGCCCGAGGAAAAAAAAAGAGCCCGAGGAACAAAACTAGGGCCCGAAGAAGAAAAGGAGAGCTCGAGGAAGAAATCCAGAGCCCGAGCAACAAAACCAGAGCCTGAGGAAGAAAACCAGAGCCCGAGGAAGAAAACCAGATCCCGAGGAAGAAAACCAGAGCTCAAGGAACAAAACCAGAACCCGAGGAACAAAACAAGAGTCCGAGGAAGAAAAGGAGAGCCAGAGCAACAAAACCAGTGCTCAAGGAATAAAACCAGAGCTCGAGGAACAAAACCAGAACCCAAGGACCAAAAGGGGGGCCTGAATAAAAAAACGAGGGCCATAGGAAGAAAACCAGAGCCCGTGGAATAAAACCGGGGCCCGAGGAACAGAACGAGAAAGCGAGGAACAAAACCAGAGCCCGAGGAAAAAAACCAGAGCCCGAGGAACCAAGCCAGAGCCCGAGGAACAAAACCACCCCTCGAGGTAAAGAAAGAGGGTCTGAGGAATAAAACCATAGCCCAAGGAACAAAACCAGCCCTCGAGGAACAAAACCAGAGCCCGAGGAACAAAACCAGACCCCAAGGAACAAAACCAGAACCCGAGGAACACAACCAGAGCCTGAGGAACACAACCAGAGCCCGAGGAACAAAAACACAGCCCGAGGAACAAAACCAGCCCTCGAGGAAGAAAACCAGATCTTGAGGAAGAAAACGAGATCCCAAGGAACAAAATCAGAGCCCGTGGAAATAAAGCAGAGCCCGCGGAAGAAAACAGAGCCCGAGGAGCTAATGCAGAGCTTCAGGAAGGAAACCAGAGCCTGAGGAACAAAACCAGAGCCGGAGGAAGAAAACCAGACGCCAAGGAAGAAAACCAGAGCCCGAGGAAGAAAACTAGAGCTCTTGGAACAAAACCAGATGCCAAGGAAGAAAACGAGAACCCGAGGAACAAAACCAGAGCCCGAGGAACAAAACCAAAGCCCGAGGAAGAAAACCAGACTTCGATGAACAAAACCAGAGCCCGAGGAAGAAAACCAGAGCTCAAGGAACAAAACCAGAACCCCAGGAAAAAAACGAGAGTCCGAGGAAGAAAACGAGAGCCCGAGGAACAAAACCAGACCCTGAAGAAGAAAACCAGAGCTCGAGGAACAAAACCAGAGCCCAAGGACAAAAAGGAGAGCCTGAAGAACAAAACGAGGGCCATAGGAAGAAAACCAGAGCCCGTGGAATAAAACCAGGGCCGGAGGAACCGAACGAGAAAGCGAGGAACAAAACGAAAGCCCGAGGAAAAAAACCAGGGCCCGAGGAACCAAGCCAGAGCCCGAGGAACAAAACCAGCCCTCGAGGTAAAGAAACAGGGTCTGAGGAAGAAAACCAGAGCCCGAGGAACAAAACCAGAGCCCGAGGAAGAAAACAAGAGCCCGAGGAACAAAAATAGAGCCCGAGGAAAAAAACCAGGACCCAAGGAACCAAGCTAGAACCCGAGAAAGAAAACCATAGCCCAAGGAACAAAACCAGCCCTCGAGGAACAAAACCAGAGCCCGAGGAACAAAACCAGACGCCAAGGAACAAAACCAGAACCCGAGGAACAAAACCAGAGCCCGAGGAACAAAACACAGCCTGAGGAGCTAATGCAGAGCTTCAGGACGAAACCAGAGCGCGAGGAACAAAATGAGAGCCCAAGGAACGAAACGAAACCCCGAGGAAGAAAACCAGGGCCTGAGGAACAAAACCAGAACCCGAGGAACAAAACCAGGGCCCGAGGAACCAAGCCAGAGCCGAAGGACAAAAAGGAGGTCCTGAAGAACAAAACGAGGGCCATAGGAACTAAACCAGAGCCCGTGGAATGAAACCAGGGCCCGAGGAACCAAACCAGAAACTGAGGAACAAAACCAGAGCTCGAGGAACAAAACTAGCCCTCGACGAACAAAACCAGAGCCCGAGGAACAAAACCAGAGCTCAAAGAACAAAACTAGAGCTCGAGGAAAAAAACGAGAGCCCAAGGAACACAACCAGAGCCCGAGGAACAGAACCAGATCCCGAGGAACAAAACCAGAGCTCAAAGAACAAAACCAGATCTCGAGGAAGAAAATGAGATCCCAAGGAACAAAACCAGAGCCCGTGGAAATAAAGCAGAGCCCGAGGAAGAAAATAGAGCCCGAGGAGCTAATGCAGAGCTTTAGGAAGGAAACCAGAGCCTGAGGAACAAAACCAGAGGTGGAGGAAGAAAACCAGACGCCAAGGAAGAAAACCAGAGCCCAATGAAGAAAACCAGAGCCCGAGGAAGAAAACCAGAGCCCGAGGAAGAAAACTAGAGCTCTTGGAACAAAACCAGATGCCGAGGAAGAAAAGGAGAGCCCGAGGAATAAAAACAGAGCCCAAAGCACAAAACCAAAGCCCGAGGAACAACATCAGAGCCCAAGGAATAAAAGGAAACCCCGAGGAAGAAAAGCAGAGCCCGAGGGACAACACTAGCCCTCAAGGAACAAAACCAGAGCCCGTGAAAGAAAACCAGGGCCCGAGGAACAAAACCAGAGCTCAAAGAACAAAACTAGAGCTCGAGGAACAAAACGAGAGCCCGATGAACACAGCCAGAGCCCGAGGAATAGAACCAGAGCCCGAGGAACAAAACCAGAGCCCGAGGAAGAAAACCAGACCTGGATGAACAAAACCAGAGCCCGAGGAAGAAAACCAGAGCTCAAGGAACAAAACCACAACCCGAGGAACAAAACGAGAGTTCGAGGAAGAAAACGAGAGCCCGAGGAAAAAAACCAGAGCTTGAGGAAGAAAACCAGAGCCCGAGGAAGAAAACCGGAGCCCAAGGACAAAAAGGAGGGCCTGAAGAACAAAACGAGGGCCATAGGAAGAAAACCAGAGCCTGTGGAATAAAACCAGGGCCCGAGGAACCAAACCAGAAACCGAGGAACAAAACCAGAGCCCTAGGAACAAAACCAGCCCTCGAGGAACAAAACCAGAGCCCGAGGAAAAAAACCAGGACCCGAGGAACAAAGCCAGAGCCCAAGAAAGAAAACCATAGCCCAAGGAACAAAACCAGCCCTCGAGGAGCAAAACCAGAGCCCGAGGAAGAAAACAAGAGCCTGAGGAAGAAAAATAGAGCCCGAGGAGAAAAAACAGGACCCGAGGAACCAAGCCAGAATCCGAGAAAGGAAACCATAGCCCAAGGAACAAAAGCAGCCCTCGAGGAACAAAACCAGATCTCGAGGAAGAAAACGAGATCCCAAGGAACAAAACGAGAGCCCGTGGAATTAAAGCAGAGCCCGAGGAACAAAACAGAGCCCGAGGAGCTAATGCAGAGCTTCAGGAAGGAAACCAGAGACTGAGGAACAAAACCAGAGACGGAGGAAGCAAACCAGAGCCCAAGGAAGAAAACCAGAGCCCAAGGAAGAAAACTAGAGCCCGAGGAAGAAAACCAGAGCCCAAGGAAAAAAAAGAGGGTTCGAGGAACCAAGCCAGAGCCCGAGGAACAAAACCACCCCTCGAGGTAAAGAAACAGTGTCTGAGGAAGAAAACCATAGCCCAAGGAACAAAACCAGCCCTTGAGGAACAAAACCAGAGCCCGAGGAACAAAACCAGACCCCAAGGAACAAAACCAGAACCCGAGGAACAAAACCAGAGCCCGAGGAACAAAACAGAGCCTGAAGAGCTAATGCAGAGCTTCAGGAAGGAAACCAGAGCCTGAGGAACAAAACCGGAGCCGGAGGAAGAAAACCAGACCTCGTTGAGCAGAAACAGAGCCCTAGATAGAAAACCAGAGCTCAAGGAACAAAACCAGAACCCGAGGAACAAAACGAGAGTTCGAGGAAAAAAACGAGAGCCTGAGGAAAAAAACCAGTGCTAAAGGAAGAAAACCAGAGCCCGAGGAACAAAACCAGAGCCCAAGGACAAAAAGGAGGTCCTGAAGAACAAAACGAGGGCCATAGGAAGAAAACCAGAGCCCGTGGAATAAAACCAGGGCCCGAGGAACCAAACCAGAAACCGAGGAACAAAACCAGAGACCTAGGAACAAAACGAGAGTTCGAGGAAGAAAACAAGAGCCCAAGGAACAAAACCAGAGCCCAAGGACAAAAAGGAGGGCCTGAAGAAAAAAACAAGGGCCACAGGAACAAAACAAGAACCCGAGGAAATAAACCAGGACCTGAGGAATAAAGCCAGAGCCCAAGAAATAAAACCATAGCCCAAGGAATAAAACCAGCCCTCGAGGAGTGAAACCACAGCCCGAGGAAGAAAACAAGAGCCCGAGGAACAAAACCAGAGCCCATGGAAATAAAGCAGAGCCCGAGGAAGAAAACAGAGCTCAAGGAGCCAATGCAGAGCTTCAAGAAGGAAACCAGAGCCTGAGGAACAAAACCAGAGCCGGAGGAAGAAAACCAGACCCCAAGGAAGAAAACCATAGCCCGAAGAAGAAAACTAGAGCCCGAAGAAGAACACTAGAGCTCTTGGAACAAAAGCAGATGCCGAGGAAGAAAAGGAGAGCCCGAGGAACAAAAACAGAGCCCGAGGAACAAAACCAAAGCCCGAGGAACAATATCAGAGCCCAAGGAACAAAAGCAAACCCCGAGGAAGAAAACCAGGGCCTGAGGAACAAAACTAGAGCTCGAGGAACAAAACCAGAGCCCGAGGAACACAACCAGAGCCCGAGGAACACAACCAGAGCCCGAGGAAAAAAAAGAGAGCGTGAGGAACAAAACTAGGGACCGAAGAATAAAAGGAGAGCTCTAGGAAGAAATCCAGAGCCCGAGCAACAAAACCAGAGCCTGAGGAAGAAAACCCGAGCCCGAGGAAGAAAACCCGAGCCCGAGGAAGAAAACCAGAGCCCGAGGAACAAAACCAGTGCCCAAGGAATGAAACCAGAGCTCGAAGAACAAAACCAGAGCCCAAGGAAAAAAAGGAGGGCCTGAAGAACAAAACGAGGGCCATAGGAAGAAAACTAGAGCCCTTGGAATAAAACCAGGGCCCGAGGAACCAAACCAGAAAACGAGGAACAAATCCAGAGCCCGAGGAACAAAACCAGCTCTCGAGGAACAAAACCAGAGCCCAAGGAAAAAAACCAGGACCCGAGGAACAAAGCCAGAGCCCAGGAAAGAAAACCATAGCCCGAGGAACAAAACCAGCCCTCGAGGAGCAAAACCAGAGCCCGAGGAAGAAAACAAGAGCCCGAGGAACAAAAATACAGCCCGAGGAAAAAAAACAGTAAGCGAGTAACCAAACCAGAACCCGAGAAAGAAATCTATAGCCCAAGGAACAAAACCAGCCCTCGAGGAACAAAAACAGATCTCGAGAAAGAAAACGAGATCCCAAGGAACAAAACCAGAGCCCGTGGATATAAAGCAGAGCCGAGGAAGAAAACATAGCCCGAGGAGCTAATGCAGAGCTTCAGGAAGGAAACCAGAGCCTGAGGAACAAAACCAGAGCCAGAGAAAGAAAACCAGAGGCCGAGGAAGCAAACTAGAGATCTTGGAACAAAACCAGATGGCGAGGAAGAAAAGGAGAGCCCGAGGAACTAAAACAGAGCCCGTGGAATAAAACCAGGGCCCGTGGAACCAATCGAGAAAGCGAGGAACAAATCCAGAGCCCGAGGAACAAAACTAGCCCTCGAGGAACAAAACCAGAGCCCGAGGAAAAAAGCCAGGACCCGAGGAACAAAGCTAGAGCCCGAGGAACAAAACCACCCCTCGAGGTAAAGAAACAGGGTCTGAGGAAGAAAACCAGAGCCCGAGGAACAAAAACAGAGCCCGAGGAAGAAAACAAGCGCCCGAGGAACAAAAATAGAGCCCAAGGAAAAAAAAAAGAACCCAAGGAACAAAGCCAGAGCCTGAGAAAGAAAATCATAACCCAAGGAACAAAACCAGCCCTCGAGAAACAAAAACAGAGCCCAAGGAACAAAACCAGACCCCAAGGAACAAAACCAGAACCCGAGGAACAAAACCATAGCCCGAGGAACAAAACAGAGCCTAGAGGAGCTAATGCAGAGCTTCAGGAAGGAAACCAGAGACCGAGGAACCAAACCAAAGCCCGAGGAACAAAATGAGAGCCCAAGGAACAAAACGAAACCCCGAGGAAGAAAACCAGGGCCTGAGGAAGAAAACCAGAGTCCGAGGAACAAAACCAGAGCCCGTGAAAGAAAACCAGAGCCCGAGGAACAATACCAGAGCCCGAGAACAAAAAGGAGGGCCTGAAGAACAAAACGAGGGCCATAGGAACAAAACCAGAGCCCATGGAATAAAACCAGGGCCCGAGGAACAAAACCAGAAACTGAGGAACAAAACCAGAGCCCTAGGAAGAAAACCAGCCCTCGAGGAACAAAACCAGAGCCTGAGGAAAAAAACCAGGACCCGAGGAACAAAGCCAGAGTCCAAGAAAGAAAACCATAGCCCATGGAACAAAACCAGCCCTCGAGGAGCAAAACCAGAGCCCGAGGAACATTTTCAGAGACCATGGAACAAAAGGAGAACCCGAGGAAGAAAACCAGGTTCTTAGGAACAAAACTAGAGCTCGAGGAACAAAAACAGAGCCCGAGGAACAAAAACAGAGCCCGAGGAACAAAACTAGGGCCCAAGGACAAAAAGTAGGGCATGAAGAACAAAACGAGGGCCATAGGAAGAAAACCAGAGCCCATAGAATACAACCAGGGCCCGTGGAACCGAACGAGAAAGCGAGGAACATATCCAGAGCCTGAGGAACAAAACTAGCCCTCGAAGAACAAAACCAGAGCCCGAGGAACAAAATGAGAGCCCGTGAAAGAAAACCAGAGCCCGAGGAACAAAACCAGAGCTCAAAGAACAAAACTAGAGCTGGAGGAACAAAACGAGAGCACGACGAACACAACCAGAGCCCGAGGAACAGAACCAGAGCCCGAGGAACACAACCAGAGCCCGAGGAAGAAAACAAGAGCCCGAGGAACAAAAACACAGCCCGAGGAACAAAACCAGCCCTCGAGGAAGAAAACCAGATCTTGAGGAAGAAAACGAGATCCCAAGGAACAAAATCAGAGCCCGTGGAAATAAAGCAGAGCCCGCGGAAGAAAACAGAGCCCGAGGAGCTAATGCAGAGCTTCAGGAAGGAAACCAGAGCCTGAGGAACAAAACCAGAGCCGGAGGAAGAAAACCAGATGCCAAGGAAGAAAACCAGAGCCCGAGGAAGAAAACTAGAGCTCTTGGAACAAAAGCAGATGCCAAGGAAGAAAACGAGAACCTGAGGAACAAAACCAGAGCCCTAGGAACAAAACGAAAGCCCGAATAACAATATCAGAGCCCAAGGAACAAAAGGAAACCCCGAGGAAGAAAACCAGGGCCTGAGGAACAAAATAGAGCTCGAGGAACAAAACCAGAGCCTGAGGAACAAAACCAGAGCCCGAGGAAGAAAACCAGAGCCCGAGGAAGAAAACCAGAGCCCGAGGAAGAAAACCAGAGCTCAAGGAACAAAACCAGATGCTGAGGAAGAAAAAGAGAGCCCGAGGAAGACATCCAGAGCCCTAGGAACACAACCAGAGCCCGAGGAAAAAAAAAGAGCCCGAGGAACAAAACTAGGGCCCGAAGAAGAAAAGGAGAGCTCGAGGAAGAAATCCAGAGCCCGAGCAACAAAACCAGAGCCTGAGGAAGAAAACCAGAGCCCGAGGAAGAAAACCAGATCCCGAGGAAGAAAACCAGAGCTCAAGGAACAAAACCAGAACCCGAGGAACAAAACAAGAGTCCGAGGAAGAAAAGGAGAGCCAGAGCAACAAAACCAGTGCTCAAGGAATAAAACCAGAGCTCGAGGAACAAAACCAGAACCCAAGGACCAAAAGGGGGGCCTGAATAAAAAAACGAGGGCCATAGGAAGAAAACCAGAGCCCGTGGAATAAAACCGGGGCCCGAGGAACAGAACGAGAAAGCGAGGAACAAAACCAGAGCCCGAGGAAAAAAACCAGAGCCCGAGGAACCAAGCCAGAGCCCGAGGAACAAAACCACCCCTCGAGGTAAAGAAAGAGGGTCTGAGGAATAAAACCATAGCCCAAGGAACAAAACCAGCCCTCGAGGAACAAAACCAGAGCCCGAGGAACAAAACCAGACCCCAAGGAACAAAACCAGAACCCGAGGAACACAACCAGAGCCTGAGGAACACAACCAGAGCCCGAGGAACAAAAACACAGCCCGAGGAACAAAACCAGCCCTCGAGGAAGAAAACCAGATCTTGAGGAAGAAAACGAGATCCCAAGGAACAAAATCAGAGCCCGTGGAAATAAAGCAGAGCCCGCGGAAGAAAACAGAGCCCGAGGAGCTAATGCAGAGCTTCAGGAAGGAAACCAGAGCCTGAGGAACAAAACCAGAGCCGGAGGAAGAAAACCAGACGCCAAGGAAGAAAACCAGAGCCCGAGGAAGAAAACTAGAGCTCTTGGAACAAAACCAGATGCCAAGGAAGAAAACGAGAACCCGAGGAACAAAACCAGAGCCCGAGGAACAAAACCAAAGCCCGAGGAACAATATCAGAGCCCAAGGAACAAAAGGAAACCCCGAGGAAGAAAACCAGGGCCTGAGGAACAAAACTAGAGCTCGAGGAACAAAACCAGAGCCTGAGGAACAAAACCAGAGCCCGAGGAAGAAAACCAGACTTCGATGAACAAAACCAGAGCCCGAGGAAGAAAACCAGAGCTCAAGGAACAAAACCAGAACCCCAGGAAAAAAACGAGAGTCCGAGGAAGAAAACGAGAGCCCGAGGAACAAAACCAGACCCTGAAGAAGAAAACCAGAGCTCGAGGAACAAAACCAGAGCCCAAGGACAAAAAGGAGAGCCTGAAGAACAAAACGAGGGCCATAGGAAGAAAACCAGAGCCCGTGGAATAAAACCAGGGCCGGAGGAACCGAACGAGAAAGCGAGGAACAAAACGAAAGCCCGAGGAAAAAAACCAGGGCCCGAGGAACCAAGCCAGAGCCCGAGGAACAAAACCAGCCCTCGAGGTAAAGAAACAGGGTCTGAGGAAGAAAACCAGAGCCCGAGGAACAAAACCAGAGCCCGAGGAAGAAAACAAGAGCCCGAGGAACAAAAATAGAGCCCGAGGAAAAAAACCAGGACCCAAGGAACCAAGCTAGAACCCGAGAAAGAAAACCATAGCCCAAGGAACAAAACCAGCCCTCGAGGAACAAAACCAGAGCCCGAGGAACAAAACCAGACGCCAAGGAACAAAACCAGAACCCGAGGAACAAAACCAGAGCCCGAGGAACAAAACACAGCCTGAGGAGCTAATGCAGAGCTTCAGGACGAAACCAGAGCGCGAGGAACAAAATGAGAGCCCAAGGAACGAAACGAAACCCCGAGGAAGAAAACCAGGGCCTGAGGAACAAAACCAGAACCCGAGGAACAAAACCAGGGCCCGAGGAACCAAGCCAGAGCCGAAGGACAAAAAGGAGGTCCTGAAGAACAAAACGAGGGCCATAGGAACTAAACCAGAGCCCGTGGAATGAAACCAGGGCCCGAGGAACCAAACCAGAAACTGAGGAACAAAACCAGAGCTCGAGGAACAAAACTAGCCCTCGACGAACAAAACCAGAGCCCGAGGAACAAAACCAGAGCTCAAAGAACAAAACTAGAGCTCGAGGAAAAAAACGAGAGCCCAAGGAACACAACCAGAGCCCGAGGAACAGAACCAGATCCCGAGGAACAAAACCAGAGCTCAAAGAACAAAACCAGATCTCGAGGAAGAAAATGAGATCCCAAGGAACAAAACCAGAGCCCGTGGAAATAAAGCAGAGCCCGAGGAAGAAAATAGAGCCCGAGGAGCTAATGCAGAGCTTTAGGAAGGAAACCAGAGCCTGAGGAACAAAACCAGAGGTGGAGGAAGAAAACCAGACGCCAAGGAAGAAAACCAGAGCCCAATGAAGAAAACCAGAGCCCGAGGAAGAAAACCAGAGCCCGAGGAAGAAAACTAGAGCTCTTGGAACAAAACCAGATGCCGAGGAAGAAAAGGAGAGCCCGAGGAATAAAAACAGAGCCCAAAGCACAAAACCAAAGCCCGAGGAACAACATCAGAGCCCAAGGAATAAAAGGAAACCCCGAGGAAGAAAAGCAGGGCCTGAGGAACAAAACTAGAGCTCGAGGAACACACCCAGAGCCCGAGGAACACAACCAGAGTCCGAGGAACAAAAACAGAGCGGGATGACAAAACTAGGGCCCGAAGAAGAAAAGTAGAGCTCGAGGAAGAAAACCAGAACCCGAGGAAGAAAACCAGAGCTCAAGGAACAAAACCAGAACCAGAGGAACAAAACGAGAGCCCGAGGAATAAAACCAGTGCTCAAGGAATAAAACCAGAGCTCGAGGAAAAAAACCAGAGCCCAAGGACAAAAAGGAGGGACTGAAGAACAAAACGAGGGCCATAGGAAGAAAACCAGAGCCCGTGGAATAAAACCAGGGCCCGAGGAACCGAACGAGAAAGCGAGGAACAAATCCAGAGCCCGAGGAACAAGACCAGAGCCCGAGGAAAAAAACCAAGGCGTGAGGAACCAAGCCAGTGCCGAAGGACAAAAAGGAGGGCGTGAAGAACAAAACAAGGGCCATAGGAACAAAACCAGAGCCCATGGAATAAAACCAGGGCCCGAGGAACCAAACCAGAAACTCAGGAACAAACCCAGATCCCGAGGAACAAAACTAGCCCTCGAGGAACAAAACCAGAGCCCGAGGAAAAAAAACAGGGCCCGAGGAACCAAGCCAGATCCCGAGCAACAAAACCACCCCTCGAGGTAAAGAAACAGGGTCTGAGGAAGAAAACCAGAGCCCGAGGAACAAAACCAGAGCCCGAGGAATAAAACAAGAGCCCGAGGAACAAAAATAGAGCCCGAGGAAAAAAAACAGGACCCTAGGAATCAAGCCATAGCCGGAGAAATAAAACTATAGCCCAAGGAACAAAACCAGCCCTCGAGGAACAAAACCAGAGCCCGAGGAACAAAACCAGACCCCAAGGAACAAAACTAGAACCCGAGGAACAAAACCAGAGCCCGAGGAACAAAATAAAGCCTGAAGAGCTAATGCAGGGCTTCAGGAAGGTAACCAGAGCCCGAGGAACAAAACCAAAGCCCGAGGAACAATATCAGAGCCCAAGGAACAAAAGGAAACCCCGAGGAAGAAAACCAGGGCCTGAGGAACAAAACCAGAGCCCGAGGAACAAAACCAGAGCTCAAAGAATAAATCCAGAGCCCGAGGAACAAAACTAGCCCTCGAGGAACAAAACCAGAGCCCGAGGAACAGAACCAGAGCCCGAGGAACAAAACCAGAGCCCGAGGAACAAAACCAGACCTCGATGAACAAAACCAGAGCCCGAGGAAGAAAACCAGAGCACAAGGAACAAAACCAGAACCCGAGGAACAAAACGAGAGTCCGAGGAAGAAAACGAGAGTCCGAGGAACAAAACCAGTGCCAAAGGAAGAAAACCAGAGCCCGAGGAACAAAACCAGAGCCCAAGGACAAAAAGGAGGGCCTGAAGAACAAAACGAGAGCCATAGGAACAAAACCAGAGCCCGTGGAAGAAAACCAGAGCCCTAGGAACAAAACCAGACCCCGAGGAACAAAACAAAGCCTGAGGAGCTAATGCAGAGCTTCAGGAAGGTAACCAGAGCCCGAGGAACAAAACCAGAGCCCGAGGAAGAAAACAAGTGCCCGAGGAACAAAAATAGAGCCCGAGGAAAAAAACCAGGACCCGAGGAACAAAGCCAGAGCCCGAGAAAGAAAACCATAGCCCAAGGAACAAAACCAGCCCTCGAGGAACAAAACCAGAGCCCGAGGAAAAAAACCAAAGGCCAAGGAACAAAATGAGAGCCCAAGGAACAAAACGAAACCCCGAGGAAGAAAACCAGGGCCTGAGGAACAAAACCAGAGCCCGAGGAACAAAACCAGAGCCCGTGAAAGAAAACCAGAGCCCGAGGAACAAAACCATAGCTCAAAGAATAAATCCAGAGTCCGAGGAACAAAACTAGCCCTCGAGGAACAAAACCAAGCCCGAGGAACAAAACCAAAGGCCAAGGAACAAAATGAGAGCCCAAGGAACAAAACGAAACCCCGAGGAAGAAAACCAGGGCCTGAGGAACAAAACCAGATCCCGAGGAACAAAACCAGAGCCCGTGAAAGAAAACCAGAGCCCGAGGAACAAAACCAGAGCTCAAAGAATAAATCCAGAGCCCGAGGAACAAAACTAGCCCTCGAGGAACAAAACCAGAGCCCGAGGAACAGAACCAGAGCCCGAGGAACAAAACCTGAACGCAAGGAACAAAACGAGAGTCCGAGGAAGAAAACGAGAGCCCGAGGAACAAAACCAGTGCCAAAGGAAGAAAACCAGAGCCCGAGGAACAAAACCAGAGCCCAAGGACAAAAAGGAGGGCCTGAAGAACAAAACGAGGGCCATAGGAATAAAACCAGAGCCCGTGGAATAAAACCAGGGCCCGAGGAACCAAACCAGAAACTGAGGAACAAAACCAGAGCCCGAGGAACAAAACTAGCCCTCGAGGAACAAAACCAGAGCCCTAGGAACAGAACCAGAGCCCGAGGAACAAAACGAGACGCCGAGGAAGAAAACCAGACCTCGATGAACAAAACCAGAGCCCGAGGAAGAAAACCAGAGATCAAGGAACAAAACCAGAACGCGAGGAACAAAACGAGAGTCCGAGGAAGAAAACGAGAGCCCGAGGAACAAAACCATAGCCAAAGGAACAAAACCAGCCCTTGAGGAACAAAACCAGAACCCGAGGAACACAACCAGAGCCCGAGGAACACAACCAGAGACCGAGGAACAAAAACACAGCCCGAGGAACAAAACTAGGGCCCGAAAAGGAAAAGGAGAGCTCGAGTAAGACATCCAGAGCCCGAGCAACAAAACCAGAGCCTGAGGAAGAAAACCAGAGCCCAAGGAAGACAACCAGAGCTCAAGGAACAAAACCAGAACCCGAGGAACAAAACAAGAGTCCGAGGAAGAAAACGAGAGCCCGAGGAACAAAACCAGTGCCCAAGGAATAAAACCGGAGCTCGAGGAACAAAACCAGAGCCCTAGGAACAATACCAGAGCCCGAGGAAAAAAACCAGGGCCCGAGGAACCAAGCCAGTGCCGAAGGACAAAAAGGAGGGCCTGAAGAACAAAACGAGGGCCATAGGAACAAAACCAGAGCCTGTGGAATAAAACCAGGGCCCGAGGAACCAAACCAGAAACTAAGGAACAAAACCAGAGCCCGAGGAACAAAACAAGCCCTTGAGGAACAAAACCAGAGCCCGAGGAAAAAAAAACAGGGACCGAGGACGCAAGCCAGAGCCCGAGGAACAAAACCACCCCTCGAGGTAAAGAAAGAGGGTCTGAGGAAGAAAACCAGAGCCCGAGGAAGAAAACAAGAGCCCGAGGAACAAAAATAGAGCCCGAGGAAAAAAACCAGGACCCGAGGAACCAAGCCAGAGCCCGAGAAATAAACCTATAGCCCAAGGAACAAAACCAGCCCTCGAGGAACAAAACCAGAGCCCGAGGAACAAAACCAGACCCCAAGAAACAAAACCAGAATCCGAGGAACAAAACCAGAGCCCGAGGAACAAAACAAAGCCTGAGGAGTTAATGCTAATGCAGAGCTTCAGGAAGGTAACCAGAGCCCGAGGAACAAAACCAAAGCCCGAGGAACAAAATGAGAGCCCAAGGAACAAAACGAAACTCCGAGGAAGAAAACCAGGGCCTGAGGAACAAAACCAGAGCCGAGGAACAAAACCAGAGCCCGTGAAAGAAAACCAGAGCCCGAGGAACAAAACCAGAGCTCAAAGAATAAATCCAGAGCCCGAGGAACAAATCTACCCCTCGAGGAAGAAAACCAGAGCCCGAGGAACAGAACCAGAGCCCCAGGAACAAAACCAGAGCCCGAGGAAGAAAACCAGACCTTCATGAACAAAACCAGAGCCCGAGGAAGAAAACCAGAGCTCAAGGAAAAAAACCAGAACCCGAGGAAAAAAACGAGAGTCCGAGGAAGAAAATGAGAGTCCGAGGAACAAAACCAGTGCCCAAGGAATAAAACCAGAGTCCGAGGAAGAAAACCAGAGCCTGAGGAAGAAAACTAGAGCTCTTGGAACAAAACCAGATGCCGAGGAAGAAAAGGAGAGCCCGAGGAACAGAAACAGAGCCCGAGGAAGAAAACAAGCGCCAGAGGAACAAAAATAGAGGCCGAGAAAAAAAACCAGGACCCGAGGAACCAAGCCAGAGTCCGAGAAAGAAAACCATAGCCCAAGGAACAATACCAGCCCTCGAGGAACAAAAACAGAGCCCGAGGAACAAAACCAGTCCCCAAGGTACAAAACCAGAACCCGAGGAACACAACCAGAGCCCGAGGAACAAAAACACAGCCCGAGAAAAAAAACTAGGGCCCGAAAAAGAAAAGGAGAGCTCGAGGAAGACATCCAGAGCCCGAGCAACAAAACCAGAACCTGAGGAAGAAAACCAGAGCCCGAGGAAGAAAACCAGAGCCCGAGGAAGAAAACAAGAGCTCAAGGAAAAAAAACAGAGGTCGAGGAAGAAAACGAGAGCCCGAGGAACAAAACCAGAGCCCAAGGACAAAAACGAGGGCCTGAAGAACAAAACGAGGGCCATAGGAAGAAAACCGGAGCCCGTGGAATAAAACCAGGGCCCGAGGAACCAAACCAGAAACTGAGGAACAAAACCAGAGCCTTAGGAACAAAACCAGCCCTCGAGGAACAAAACCAGAGCCCGAGGAATAAAACCAGGACCCGAGGAACAAAGCCAGAGCCCAAGAAAGAAAACCATAGCCCAAGGAACATAACTAGCCCTCGAGGAGCAAAACCAGAGCCCGAGGAAGAAAACAAGAGCCCGAGGAACAAAAATAGAGCCCAAGGAAAAAAAACAGGACCCGAGGAACCAAGCCAGAACCCGAGAAAGAACACCATAGCCCAAGGAACAAAACCAGCCCTCGAGGAACAAAACCAGATCTCGTGCAAATGAAGCAGACCCCGAGGAACAAAACAGAGCCTGAGGAGCTAATGCAGAGCTTCAGGAAGGAAACCAGAGCCTGAGGAACAAAACCAGACCCGGAGGAAGAAAACCAGATGCCAAGGAAGAAAACCAGAGCCCAAGGAAGAAAACCAGAGCCCGAGGAAGAAAACCAGAGCCCGACGAAGAAAACTAGAGCTCTTGGAACGAAAGCAGATGCCGAGGAAGAAAACGAGAGCCCGAGGAACATAACCAAAGCCCGAGGAACAATATCAGAGCCCAAGGAACAAAAGGAAACCCCGAGGAAGAAAACCAGGGCCTGACGAACAAAACTAGAGCTCGAGGAACACAACCAGAGCCCGAGGAACACAACCAGAGCCCGAGGAACACAACCAGAGCCCGAGGAACAAAACCAGAGCCTGAGGAAGAAAACCAGAGCCCGAAGAAGAAAACCAGAGGTCAAGGAACAAAACCAGAACCCAATGAACGAAACGAGAGTCCGAGGAAGAAAACGAGAGCCCGAGGAACAAAACCAATGCCCAAGGAATAAAACCAGAGCTCGAGGAACAAAACCAGAGCCCAAGGACAAAAAGGAGGGCCTGAAAAACAAAACGAGGGCCATAGGAAGAAAACCAGAGGCCGTGGAATAAAACTAGGGCCCGAGGAACCGAACCGGAAACCGAGGAACAAATCCAGAGCCTGAGGAACAAAACTAGCCCCCGAGGAAAAAAACCAGAGCCCGAGGAACAAAACCAGAACCCGAGGAAAAAAACCAGGGCCCGAGGAACCAAGCCAGAGCCGAAGGACAAAAAGGAAGGCCTGAAGAACAAAACGAGGATCATAGGAACAAAACCAGAGCCCGTGGGATAAAACAAGGACCCGAGGAACCAAACCAGAAACAGAGGAACAAAGCCAGAGCCCGAGGAACAAAACTAGCCCTCGAGGAAAAAAACCAGAGCGCGAGGAAAAAAACAAGAGCCCGAGGAACACAACCAGAGCCCGAGGAACAGAACCAGAGCCCGAGGAACACAACCAGAGCCCGAGGAAGAAAACCAGACCTCGAAGAAGAAAACCAGAGCCCGAGGAAGAAAACCAGAGCCCGAGGAACACAACCAGAACCCGAGGAACAAAAGGAGAGTTCGAGGAAGAAAATGAGAGCCCGAGGAACAAAACCAGTGCCCAAGCAATAAAACCAGAGCCCGAGGAACAAAACCACAGCCCAAGGACAAAAAGGAGGGCCTGAAGAACAAAACGAGGGACATAGGAAGAAAACCGGAGCCCGTGGAATAAAACCAGGGCCCGAGGAACCAAACCAGAGCCCGAGGAACAAAACCAGAGCCCGAGGAACAAAACCAGAGCCCGAGGAACAAAACCAGAGCCCAAGGAACAAAATCAGAGCCCGAGGAACAAAACAGAGCCTCAGGAGTTAATGCAGAGCTTCAGGAAGGAAACCAGAGCCCGAGGAACAAAACCAAAGCCCAAGGAACAAAATGAGAGGCCAAGGAACAAAACGAAACCCCTAGGAACAAAACAAGGGCCTGAGGAACAAAACCAGAGCCCGAGGAACAAAACCAGAGCCCGAGGAAGAGAACCAGAGCTCGAGGAACAAAACCAGAACCCGAGGAACAAAACAGAGCCTGAGGAGCTAATGCAGAGCTTCAGGAAGGAAACTAGAGCGTGAGGAACAAAACCAAAGCCCGAGGAAGAAAATGAGAGCCCGAGGAACAAAATGAGAGCCCAAGGAACAAAACGAAACCCCGAGGAAGAAAACCAGGGCCTGAGGAACAAAACCAGAGCCCAAGGAACAAAACCAGAGCCCGTGAAAGAAAACCAGAGCCGAGGAAAAAATCAGAGCTCAAAGAATAAAACTAGAGATCGAGGAACAAAACGAGAGCCCGAGGAACACAACCAGAGCCCGAGGAACACAACCAGAGCCCGAGGAAGAAAACCAGACCTCGATGAACAAAACCAGAGCCCGAGGAAGAAAAGCAGAGCTCAAAGAACAAAAGCAGAACCCGAGGAACAAAACCAGCCCTCGAGGAATAAAATCAGAGCCCGAGGAACAAAACCAGACCCAAAGGAACAAAACCAGAACACGAGGAATAAAACCAGAGCCCGAGGGACAAAAAGGAGGGCCTGAAGAACAAAACGAGGGCCATAGGAACAAAACCAGACCCCGTGGAATAAAACAAGGGCCCGAGGATCCAAACCAGAAACTGAGGAACAAAACCAGAGCCTGAGGAACAATATTAGTCCTCGAGGAATAAAACCAGAGCCCGAGGAAAAAAACCAGTGCCCAAGGAATAAAACCAGAGCTCGAGGAACAAAACCAGAGCCCAAGGACGAAAAGGAGGGCCTGAAAAACAAAACGAGGGCCATAGGAAGAAAACCAGAGGCCGTGGAATAAAACCAGGGCCCGAGGAACCGAACCGGAAACCGAGGAACAAATCCAGAGCCCGAGGAATAAAATTAGCCCTCGAGGAACAAAACCAGAGCCCGAGGAACAAAACCAGAGCCCGAGGAAAAAAAACAGGGCCCGAGGAACCAAGCCAGAGTGGAAGGAAAAAAAGGAAGGCCTGAAGAACTAAACGAGGGCCATAGGAACAAAACCAGAGCCCGTGGAATAAAAGCAGGGCCCGAGGAACCAAACCAGAAAAAAAGGAACAAAGCCAGAGCCCGAGGAACAAAACTAGCCCTCGAGGAACAAAACCAGAGCCCGAGGAAAAAAAACAGGGCCTGAGGAACAAAACCAGAGCCCGTGAAAGAAAACCAGAGCCTGAGGAACAAAACCAGAGCTCAAAGAACAAAACTGGAGCTCGAGGAAAAAAACGAGAACCCGAGGAAAACAATCAGAGCCCGAGGAACACAACCAGTGCCGAGGAAAAGAACCAGAGCCCGAGGAACACAACCAGAGCCCGAGGAAGAAAACCAGCCCTCGAGGAACAAAACCAGAGCCCTAGGAAGAAAACCAGAGCTCAAGGAACAAAACCAAAACCCGAGGAACAAAATGAGAGTTCGAGGAAGAATACGAGAGCCCGAGGAACAAAACCAGTGCCAAAGGAAGAAAAGCATAGCCCGAGGAACAAAACCAGAGCCCAAGGACAAAAAGGAGGGCCTGAAGAAGAAAACGAGGGCCATAGGAACAAAACCAGAGCCCGTGGAATAAAACCAGGGCCCGAGGAACCGAACGAGAAAGCGAGGAAAAAATCCAGAGCCCGAGGAACAAAACTAGCCCTCGAGGAACAAAACCAGAGCCCGAGGAACAAAAGCAGAGCCCGAGGAAAAAAACCAGGGCCCGAGGAACCAAGCCAGAAACTGAGGAACAAAACCAGAGCCCGAGGAAAAAAAACAGGCCCGGAGGAACCAAGCCAGACCCCGAGGAAAAAAACCAGAGGCCGAGGAACAAAACAGAGCCTGAGGAGCTAATGCAGAGCTTCAGGAAGGAAACCAGAGCTCGAGGAACAAAACCAAAGTCCGAGGAATAAAATGAGAGCCCAAGGAACAAAACGAAACCCCGAGGAAGAAAAGCAGGGCCTGAGGAACAAAACCAGAGCCCGAGGAACAAAACCAGAGCCCGTGAAAGAAAACCAGAGCCCGAGGAACAAAACCAGAGATCAAAGAACAAAACTAGAGCTCGAGAAACAAAACGAGAGAACGAGGAACACAACCAGAGCCTGAGGAAAAGAACCAGAGCACGAGGAAGACAACCAGAGCCCGAGGAAGAAAACCAGACCTCGAGGAACAAAACCAGAGCCCGAGGAAGAAAACCAGAGCTCAAGGGACAAAACCGGAACCCGAGGAACAAAACGAGAGTTTGAGGAAGAAAACAACAGCCCGAGGAACAAAACCAATGCCAAAGTAAGAAAACCAGAGTCCGAGGAACAAAACCAGAGCCCAAGGACAAAAAGGAGGGCCTGAAGAACAAAACGAGGGCCATAGGAAGAAAACCAGAGGCCGTGAAATAAAACCAGGGCCTGAGGAACCAAATCAGAAACCGAGGAACAAAACCAGAGCCCTAGAAACAAAACCAGCCCTCGAGGAACAAAACCAGAGCCCGCGGAAAAAAACCAGGACCCGAGGAACAAAGCCAGAGCCCAAGAAAGAAAACCATAGCCCAAGGAACAAAACCAGACCTCGAGGAGCAAAACCAGAGCCCGAGGAAGAAAACAAGAGCCCGAGGAACAAAAATAGAGCCCGAGGCAAAAAGCCAGAACCCGAGAAAGAAAACCATAGCCAAGGAAGAAAACCAGCCCTCGAGGAAGAAAACCAGATCTCGAGGAAGAAAACGAGATCCCAAGGAACAAAACCAGAGCCCGTGGAAATAAAGCGGAGCCCGAGGAACAAAACAGAGCCCGAGGAACTAATGCAGAGCTTCAGGAAGGAAACCAGACCCTGTGGAACAAAACCAGAGCCGGAGGAAGAAAACCAGAGACCAAGGAAGAAAACCAGAGCCCAAGGAAGAAAACCAGAGCCCGAGGAAGAAAACCAGAGCCCGAGGAAGAAAACCAGATGCCGAGGAAGAAAAGGAGAGCCCGAGGAACAAAAACAGAGCCCGGGGAACAAAACCAAACCCCGAGGAACAATATCAGAGTCCAAGGAACAAAAGGAAACCATGAGGAAGAAAACCAGGGACTGAGGAACAAAACTAGAGCTCGAGGAACAAAAGCAGAGCCCGAGGAACACAACCAGAGCCCGAGGAAAACAACCAGAGCCCGAGGAACAATAACAGAGCCCGAGGAACACAACCAGAGCCCGAGGAACAAAAACAGAGCCCGAGGAACACAACCAGAGCCCGAGGAACAAAAACAGAGACCGAGGAACAAAACTAGGGCCCAAAGAAGAAAAGGAGAGCTCGAAGAAGAAATCCAGAGCACGAGCAACAAAACCAGAGCCTGAGCAAGAAAACCAGAGCCCGAGGAAGAAAACCAGAGCCTGAGGAAGAAAACCAGAGCCCGAGGAAGAAAACTAGAGCTCTTGGAATAAAACCAGATGCCGAGGAAGAAAAGGAGAGCCCGAGGAACAAAAACAGAGCCCGAGGAACAAAACCAAAGCCCGATGAACAATAGCAGAGCCCAAGGAACAAAAGGAAACCCCAAGGAAGAAAACCAGGGCCTGAGGAACAAAACTAGAGCTCGAGGAAAAAAACCAGAGCCCGTGGAACACAACCAGAGCCCGAGGAACACAACCAGAGCCCGAGGAACAAAAACAGAGCCCGAGGAACAAAACTAGGGCCCGAAGAAGAAAAGGAGAGCTCGAGGAAGAAATCCAGAGCCCGAGCCATAAAACCAGAGCCGGAGGAAGAAAACCAGACCCCAAGGAAGAAAACCAGAGTCTAACGAAGAAAACCAGAGCCCGAGGAAGAAATCCACAGCCCGAGGAAGAAAACCAGAGCTCAAGGAACAAAACCAGAACCCGAGGAACAAAACAAGAGTCCGAGGAAGAAAACGAGAGCCCGAGAAAAAAAAACCGGTGCCCAAGGAATAAAACCAGAGCTCGAGGAACAAAACCAGAGCCCAAGGACAAAAAGGAGGGCCTGAAGAACAAAACGAGGGCGATAGGAAGAAAACCAGAGCCCGTGGAATAAAACCAGGGCCCGAGGAACCGAACGAGAAACCGAGGAACAAATCCAGAGCCCGAGGAACAAAACTAGCCCTCGAGGAACAAAACCAGAGCCCGAGGAACAAAACCAGAGCCCGTGGAATAAAACCAGGGCCCGAGGAACCAAACCAGAAACTGAGAATACAAACCAGAGCCCGAGGAACAAAACTAGCCCTCGAGGAACAAAGCCAGACCCCGAGGAAAAAAAACAGGGCCCGAGGAACCAAGCCAGAGCCCGAGGAACAAAACCACCCCTCGAGGTAAAGAAACAGGGTCTGAGGAAGAAAACCAGAGCCCGAGGAACAAAACCAGAGCCCGAGGAACCAAGCCAGAGCCCGAGAAAGAAAACCATAGCCCAAGGAACAAAACCAGCCCTCGAGGAACAAAACCAGAGCCCGAGGAACAAAACAGAGCCTGAGGAGCTACTGCAGAGCTTCAGGAAGGAAACCAGAGCCCGAGGAACAAAACCAATGCCCGACGAACAAAATGAGAGCCCAACGAACAAAAGGAAACCCCGAGGAAGAAAACCAGGGCCTGAGGAACAAAATCAGAGCCCGAGGAACAAAACCAGAGGCCGTGAAAGAAAACCAGAGCCCAAGGAACAAAACCAGAGCTCGAGGAACAAAACCAGAGCCCGTGAAAGAAAACCAGAGACCAAGGAACAAAACTAGCCCTCGAGGAACAAAACTAGAGCCCGAGGAAATATAACAGGGCCCGAGGAACCAAGCCAGAGCCCGAGAAAGAAAACCATAGCCCAAGGAACAAAACCAGCCCTCGAGGAACAAAACCAGAGCTCGAGGCGCAAAACCAGACGCCAAGGAACAAAACCAGAAGCCGAGGAACAAAACCAGACTGTGAGGAACAAAACTAGCCCTCGAGGAATGAAATCAGAGCCCGAGGAAGAAAACCAGAGGCCAAGGAACAAAACCAGAGCCCGAGGAACAAAACAGAGCCCGAGGAAAAAAACCAGGGCCCGAGGAACCAAGCCAGAGCCGAAGGACAAAAACGAGGGCCTGAAGAACAAAACGAGGACCATAGGAACAAAACCGGAGCCCGAGGAACAAAACCAGACCCCAAGGAACAAAACCAGAACCCGAGGATCAAAACCAGAGCCCAAGGAACAAAACAGAGCCTGAGGAGCTAATGCAGAGCTTCAGGAAGGAAACCAGAGCCCGAGGAACAAAACCAAAGCACGAGGAACAAAATGAGAGCCCAAGGAACAAAACAACCCTGAGGAAGAAAACCAGGGCCTGAGGAACAAAACCAGAGCCTGAGGAAAAAAACCAGGGCCGAGGAACCAAGCCAGAGCCCGAGAAAGAAAACCATAGCCAAAGGAACAAAACCAGCCCTCGAGGAAGAAAACCAGATCTCGAGGAAGAAAACGAGATCCCAAGGAACAAAACCAGAGCCCGTGGAAATAAAGCAGAGCCCGAGGAAGAAAACCAGAGCCCGAGGAAGAAAACTAGAGCTCTTGGAACAAATCCAGATGCCGAGGAAGAAAAGGAGAGCCCGAGGAACAAAAACAGAGCCCGAGGAAGAAAGCCAAAGCCCAAGGAACAAAAGGAAACCCCGAGGAAGAAAACCAGGGCCTGAGGAATAAAACCAGAGCTCGAGGAACAAAACCAGAGCCCGAGGAACACAACCAGGGCCCGAGGATCAAAAACAGAGCTGGAGAAACAAAACTAGGGCCCGAGGAACAAAACGAGAGTCCGAGGAAGAAAACGAGAGTCCGGGGAACAAAACCAGAGCCTGAGGAAGAAAACCAGAGCTCAAGGAACAAAACCAGAGCCCAAGGACATAAAGGAGGGCCTGAAGAACAAAACGAGGGCCATAGGAAGAAAACCAGAGCCCTTGGAATAAAACCAGGGCCCGAGGAACCGAACGAGAAAGCAAGGAACAAAACCAGAGCCCGAGGAACAAAACTAGCCCTCGAGGAACACAACCAGAGCCCGAGGAAAAAAAAAAGGCCCCAGGAACCAAGTCAGTAACTGAGGAACAAAACCCTCCCTCGAGGTAAAAAACAGGGTCTGAGGAAGAAAACCAGAGCCCAAGGAACAAAACCATAGCCTGAGGAAGAAAACAAGCGCCCGAGGAACAAAAATAGAGCCCGAGGAAAAAAACCAGGACCCGAGGAACCAAGCCAGAGCCCGAGAAAGAAAACCATAGCCCAAGGAACAAAACCAGCCCTCGAGAAACAAAACCGGAGTCCGAGGAACAAAACCGGAGTCCGAGGAACAAAACAGAGCCTGAGGAGCTAATGCAGAGCTTCAGGAGGAAACCAGCGCCCGAGGAACAAAATGAGAGCCCAAGGAACGAAACGAAACCCCGAGGAAGAAAACCAGAGCCTGAGGAACAAAACCAGAACCCGAGGAACAAAACCAGAGCCCGTGAAAGAAAGCCAGAGCCCGAGGAACAAAACCAGAGCTCAAAGAACAAAACTAGAGCTCGAGGAGCAAAACGAGAGCCCGAGGAACACAAGCAGAGCACGAGGAACAGAACTAGAGCCCGAGGAACAAAACCAGAGCTCAAAGAACAAAACCAGATCTCGAGGAAGAAAACGAGATCCCAAGGAACAAAACGAGAGCCCGTGGAAATAAAGCAGAGCCCGAGGAAGAAAACAGAGCCCGAGGAACAAAACCAGTGCCCAAGGACAAAAAGGAGGGCCTGAAGAACAAAACGAGGGCCATAGGAACAAAACCAGAGCCCGAGAAAAAAAACCAGGGCCCGAGGAACCAAGCCAGTGCCGAAGGACAAAAAGGAGGGCCTGAAGAACAAAACGAGGACCATAGGAACAAAACCAGAGCCCGTGGAATAAAACCAGGGCCCGAGGCACCAAACCAGAAACTAAGGAACAAAACCAGAGCCCGAGGAACAAAACTAGCCCTTGAGGAACAAAACCAGAGCCCGAGGAAAAAAAAACAGGGACCGAGGACGCAAGCCAGAGCCCGAGGAACAAAACCACCCCTCGAGGTAAAGAAAGAGGGTCTGAGGAAGAAAACCAGAGCCCGAGGAACAAAACCAGAGCCCGAGGAAGAAAACAACAGCCCGAGGAACAAAAATAGAGCCCGAGGAAAAAAACCAGGACCCGAGGAACCAAGCCAGAGCCCGAGAAATAAACCTATAGCCCAAGGAACAAAACCAGCCCTCGAGGAACAAAACCAGAGCCCGAGGAACAAAACCAGAACCCAAGGAGCAAAACCAGAATCCGAGGAACAAAACCAGAGCCCGAGGAACAAAACAAAGCCTGAGGAGCTAATGCAGAGCTTCAGGAATGTAACCAGAGCCGGAGGAACAAAACCAAAGGCCGAGGAACAAAATGAGAGCCCAAGGAACAAAACGAAACCCCGAGGAAGAAAACCACGGCCTGAGGAACAAAACCAGAGCCGAGGAACAAAACCAGAGCTCAAAGAATAAATCCAGAGCCCGAGGAACAAATCTATCCCTCGAGGAAGAAAACCAGAGCCCGAGGAACAGAACCAGAGCCCGAGGAACAAAACCAGAGCCCGAGGAACAAAACCAGACCTCGATGAACAAAACCAGAGCCCGAGGAAGAAAACCAGAGCTCAAGGAACAAAACCAGAACCCGAGGAAAAAAACGAGAGTCCGAGGAACAAAACCAGTGCCCAAGGAATAAAACCAGAGCTCGAGGAACAAAACCAGAGCCCAAGGACAAAAAGGAGAGCCTGAAGAACAAAACGAGGGCCATAGGAACAAAACCAGAGCCCGTGGAATAAAACCAGGGCCCGAGGAACCAAACCAGAAACCGAGGAACAAAACCAGAGCCCTAGGAACAAAACCAGCCCTCTAGGAACAAAACCAGAGCCCGAGGAAAAAAAACAGGGCCCGAGGAACAAAGCCAGAGCCCAAGAAAGAAAACCATAGCCCAAGGAACAAAACAAGCCCACGAGGAGCAAAACCAGAGCCCGAGGAAGAAAACAAGAGCCCGAGGAACAAAAATGGAGCCCGAGGAAAAAAACCAGGACCCGAGGAACCAAGCCAGAACCCGAGAAAGAAAACCATAGCCCTAGGAACAAAACCAGCCGTCAAGGAAGAAAACTAGATCTCGAGGAAGAAAACGAGATCCCAAGGAACTAAATCAGAGCCCATGGAAATAAAGCAGAGCCCGAGGAAGAAAACAGAGCCCGAGGAGCTAATGCAGAGCTTCAGGAAGGAAACGAGAGCCTGAGGAACAAAACCAGAGCCGGAGGAAGAAAACCAGAGACCAAGGAAGAAAACCAGAGCCCAAGGAAGAAAACCAGAGCCCGAGGAAGAAAACCAGAGCCTGAGGAAGAAAACTAGAGCTCTTGGAACAAAACCAGATGCCGAGGAAGAAAACGAGAGCCCGAGGAACAGAAATAGAGCCCGAGGAAGAAAAAAAGCGCCCGAGGAACAAAAATAGAGGCCGAGAAAAAAAACCAGGACCCGAGGAACCAAGCCAGAGTCCGAGAAAGAAAACCATAGCCCAAGGAACAATACCAGCCCTCGAGGAACAAAAACACAGCCCGAGAAAAAAAACTAGGGCCCGAAAAACAAAAGGACAGCTCGAGGAAGACATCCAGAGCCCGAGGAACAAAACCAGAACCTGAGGAAGAAAACCAGAGCCCGAGGAAGAAAACCAGAGCTCAAGGAAGAAAACCAGAGCTCAAGGAACAAAACCAGAACCCGAGGAACAAAACGAGAGTCCGAGAAAGAAAACGAAAGCCCGAGGAACAAAACCAGTGCCCAAGAAATAAAACCAGAGCTCGAGGAACAAAACCAGAGCCCAAGGACAAAAAGGAGGGCCTGAAGAACAAAACGAGGGCCATAGGAAGAAAACCAGAGCCCGTGGAATAAAACCAGGGCCCGAGGAACCAAACTAGAAACTGAGGAACAAAACCAGAGCCCGAGGAACAAAACTAGCCCTCGAGGAACAAAACCAGAGCCCGAGGAAAAAAAACAGACCCCCAGGAACAAAACCAGAACCCGAGGAACAAAACCAGAGCCCGAGGAACAAAACAGAGCCTGAGGAGCTAATGCAGAGCTTCAGGAAGGAAAGCAGAGCCCGAAGAACAAAACCAAAGCCCGAGGAACAAAATGAAACCCCGAGGAACAAAACCAGAGCCTGAGGAAAAAAACCAGAGCCCGAGGAAGAAAACCAGAGCCCGAGGAACAAATCCAGAGCCCGTGAAAGAAAAGCAGAGCCCGAGGAACAAAACCAGAGCTCAAAGAACAAAACGAGAGCTCGAGAAACAAAACGAGAGCCCGTGGAACACAACCAGAGCCCGAGGAACAAAACCAGAGCCCGAGGAAGAAAACAAGCACCCGAGGAACAAAAAAAGAGCGCGAGGAAAAAAACTAGGGCCCGAGGAACCAAACCAGAGCCCGAGGAACAAAACCAGCCGTCGAGGAACAAAACCAGAGCCCGAGGAACAAAACCAGAGGCCGACGAAAAAAAACAGGTCCCGAGGAACCAAGCCAGAGCCCGAGGAACAAAACCACCCCTCGAGGTAAAGAAAGAGGGTCTGAGGAAGAAAACCAGAGCCCAAGGAACAAAACCATAGCCTGAGGAAGAAAACAAGCGCCCGAGGAACAAAAATAGAGACCGAGGAAAAAAACCAGGACCCGAGGAACCAAGGCAGAGCCCGAGAAAGAAAACCATAGCCCAAGGAACAAAACCAGCCCTCGAGAAACAAAACCGGAGTCCGAGGAACAAAACCGGAGTCCGAGGAACAAAACCAGACGCCAAGGAACAAAACCAGAGCCCGAGGAACAAAACCAGAGCCCGAGGAACAAAACAGAGCCTGAGGAGCTAATGCAGAGCTTCAGGAGGAAACCAGCGCCCGAGGAACAAAATGAGAGCCCAAGGAACGAAACGAAACCCCGAGGAAGAAAACCAGAGCCTGAGGAACAAAACCAGAACCCGAGGAACAAAACCAGAGCCCGTGAAAGAAAGCCAGAGCCCGAGGAACAAAACCAGAGCTCAAAGAACAAAACTAGAGCTCGAGGAGCAAAACGAGAGCCCGAGGAACACAAGCAGAGCACGAGGAACAGAACCAGAGCCCGAGGAATAAAACCAGAGCTCAAAGAACAAAACCAGATCTCGAGGAAGAAAACGAGATCCCAAGGAACAAAACGAGAGCCCGTGGAAATAAAGCAGAGCCCGAGGAAGAAAACAGAGCCCGAGGAACAAAACCAGTGCCCAAGGACAAAAAGGAGGGCCTGAAGAACAAAACGAGGGCCATAGGAACAAAACCAGAGCCCGAGAAAAAAAACCAGGGCCCGAGGAACCAAGCCAGTGCCGAAGGACAAAAAGGAGGGCCTGAAGAACAAAACGAGGACCATAGGAACAAAACCAGAGCCCGTGGAATAAAACCAGGGCCCGAGGCACCAAACCAGAAACTAAGGAACAAAACCAGAGCCCGAGGAACAAAACTAGCCCTTGAGGAACAAAACCAGAGCCCGAGGAAAAAAAAACAGGGACCGAGGACGCAAGCCAGAGCCCGAGGAACAAAACCACCCCTCGAGGTAAAGAAAGAGGGTCTGAGGAAGAAAACCAGAGCCCGAGGAACAAAACCAGAGCCCGAGGAAGAAAACAACAGCCCGAGGAACAAAAATAGAGCCCGAGGAAAAAAACCAGGACCCGAGGAACCAAGCCAGAGCCCGAGAAATAAACCTATAGCCCAAGGAACAAAACCAGCCCTCGAGGAACAAAACCAGAGCCCGAGGAACAAAACCAGAACCCAAGGAGCAAAACCAGAATCCGAGGAACAAAACCAGAGCCCGAGGAACAAAACAAAGCCTGAGGAGCTAATGCAGAGCTTCAGGAATGTAACCAGAGCCGGAGGAACAAAACCAAAGGCCGAGGAACAAAATGAGAGCCCAAGGAACAAAACGAAACCCCGAGGAAGAAAACCACGGCCTGAGGAACAAAACCAGAGCCGAGGAACAAAACCAGAGCTCAAAGAATAAATCCAGAGCCCGAGGAACAAATCTACCCCTCGAGGAAGAAAACCAGAGCCCGAGGAACAAAACCAAAGGCCGAGGAACAAAATGAGAGCCCAAGGAACAAAACGAAAGCCCGAGGAAGAAAACCACGGCCTGAGGAACAAAACCAGAGCCGAGGAACAAAACCAGAGCTCAAAGAATAAATCCAGAGCCCGAGGAACAAATCTATCCCTCGAGGAAGAAAACCAGAGCCCGAGGAACAGAACCAGAGCCCGAGGAACAAAACCAGAGCCCGAGGAACAAAACCAGACCTCGATGAACAAAACCAGAGCCCGAGGAAGAAAACCAGAGCTCAAGGAACAAAACCAGAACCCGAGGAAAAAAACGAGAGTCCGAGGAACAAAACCAGTGCCCAAGGAATAAAACCAGAGCTCGAGGAACAAAACCAGAGCCCAAGGACAAAAAGGAGAGCCTGAAGAACAAAACGAGGGCCATAGGAACAAAACCAGAGCCCGTGGAATAAAACCAGGGCCCGAGGAACCAAACCAGAAACCGAGGAACAAAACCAGAGCCCTAGGAACAAAACCAGCCCTCTAGGAACAAAACCAGAGCCCGAGGAAAAAAAACAGGGCCCGAGGAACAAAGCCAGAGCCCAAGAAAGAAAACCATAGCCCAAGGAACAAAACAAGCCCACGAGGAGCAAAACCAGAGCCCGAGGAAGAAAACAAGAGCCCGAGGAACAAAAATGGAGCCCGAGGAAAAAAACCAGGACCCGAGGAACCAAGCCAGAACCCGAGAAAGAAAACCATAGCCCTAGGAACAAAACCAGCCGTCAAGGAAGAAAACTAGATCTCGAGGAAGAAAACGAGATCCCAAGGAACTAAATCAGAGCCCATGGAAATAAAGCAGAGCCCGAGGAAGAAAACAGAGCCCGAGGAGCTAATGCAGAGCTTCAGGAAGGAAACGAGAGCCTGAGGAACAAAACCAGAGCCGGAGGAAGAAAACCAGAGACCAAGGAAGAAAACCAGAGCCCAAGGAAGAAAACCAGAGCCCGAGGAAGAAAACCAGAGCCTGAGGAAGAAAACTAGAGCTCTTGGAACAAAACCAGATGCCGAGGAAGAAAACGAGAGCCCGAGGAACAGAAATAGAGCCCGAGGAAGAAAACAAGCGCCCGAGGAACAAAAATAGAGGCCGAGAAAAAAAACCAGGACCCGAGGAACCAAGCCAGAGTCCGAGAAAGAAAACCATAGCCCAAGGAACAATACCAGCCCTCGAGGAACAAAAACACAGCCCGAGAAAAAAAACTAGGGCCCGAAAAACAAAAGGACAGCTCGAGGAAGACATCCAGAGCCCGAGGAACAAAACCAGAACCTGAGGAAGAAAACCAGAGCCCGAGGAAGAAAACCAGAGCTCAAGGAAGAAAACCAGAGCTCAAGGAACAAAACCAGAACCCGAGGAACAAAACGAGAGTCCGAGAAAGAAAACGAAAGCCCGAGGAACAAAACCAGTGCCCAAGAAATAAAACCAGAGCTCGAGGAACAAAACCAGAGCCCAAGGACAAAAAGGAGGGCCTGAAGAACAAAACGAGGGCCATAGGAAGAAAACCAGAGCCCGTGGAATAAAACCAGGGCCCGAGGAACCAAACTAGAAACTGAGGAACAAAACCAGAGCCCGAGGAACAAAACTAGCCCTCGAGGAACAAAACCAGAGCCCGAGGAAAAAAAACAGACCCCAAGGAACAAAACCAGAACCCGAGGAACAAAACCAGAGCCCGAGGAACAAAACAGAGCCTGAGGAGCTAATGCAGAGCTTCAGGAAGGAAAGCAGAGCCCGAGGAACAAAACCAAAGCCCGAGGAACAAAATGAAACCCCGAGGAACAAAACCAGAGCCTGAGGAAAAAAACCAGAGCCCGAGGAAGAAAACCAGAGCCCGAGGAACAAATCCAGAGCCCGTGAAAGAAAAGCAGAGCCCGAGGAACAAAACCAGAGCTCAAAGAACAAAACGAGAGCTCGAGAAACAAAACGAGAGCCCGTGGAACACAACCAGAGCCCGAGGAACAAAACCAGAGCCCGAGGAAGAAAACAAGCACCCGAGGAACAAAAAAAGAGCGCGAGGAAAAAAACTAGGGCCCGAGGAACCAAACCAGAGCCCGAGGAACAAAACCAGCCCTCGAGGAACAAAACCAGAGCCCGAGGAACAAAACCAGAGGCCGAGGAAAAAATAGGTCCCGAGGAACCAAGCCAGAGCCCGAGGAACAAAACCACCCCTCGAGGTAAAGAAAGAGGGTCTGAGGAAGAAAACCAGAGCCCAAGGAACAAAACCATAGCCTGAGGAAGAAAACAAGCGCCCGAGGAAAAAAAATAGAGCCCGAGGAAAAAAACCAGGACCCGAGGAACCAAGGCAGAGCCCGAGAAAGAAAACCATAGCCCAAGGAAAAAAACCACCCCTCGAGGAACAAAACCGGAGTCCGAGGAACAAAACCGGAGTCCGAGGAACAAAACCAGAGCCCGAGGAAAAAAACCAGACCTCGATGAACAAAACCAGAGCCCGAGGAACAAAACCAGACCCCAAGGAGCAAAACCAGAATCCGAGGAACAAAACCAGAGCCCGAGGAACAAAACAAAGCCTGAGGAGCTAATGCAGAGCTTCAGGAAGGTAACCAGAGCTGGAGGAACAAAACCAAAGCCCGAGGAACAAAATGAGAGCCCAAGGAACAAAACGAAACCCCGAGGAAGAAAACCAGGGCCTGAGGAACAAAACCAGAGCCCGAGGAACAAAACCAGAGCTCAAAGAATAAATCCAGAGCCCGAGGAACAAATCTACCCCTCGAGGAAGAAAACCAGAGCCCGAGGAACAGAACCAGAGCCCGAGGAACAAAACCAGAGCTCGAGGAAGAAAACCAGACCTCGATGAACAAAACCAGAGCCCGAGGAAGAAAACCAGAGCTCAAGGAAAAAAACCAGAACCCGAGGAAAAAAACGAGAGTCCGAGGAAGAAAACGAGAGTCCGAGGAACAAAACCAGTGCCCAAGGAATAAAACCAGAGCTCGAGGAACAAAACCAGAGCCCAAGGACAAAAAGGAGAGCCTGAAGAGCAAAACGAGGGCCATAGGAACAAAACCATAGCCCGTGGAATAAAACCAGGGCCCGAGGAACCAAACCAGAAACCGAGGAACAAAACCAGAGCCCTAGGAACAAAATCAGCCCTCGAGGAACAAAAGCAGAGCCCGAGGAAAAAAAAACAGGACCCGAGGAACAAAGCCAGAGCCCAAGAAAGAAAACCATAGCCCAAGGAACAAAACAAGCCCACGAGGAGCAAAACCAGAGCCCGAGGAAGAAAACAAGAGCCCGAGGAACAAAAATAGAGCCCGAGGAAAAAAACCAGTACCCGAGGAACCAAGCCAGAACCCGAGAAAGAAAACCATAGCCCAAGGAACAAAACCAGCCCTCGAGGAACAAAACCAGATCTCGAGGAAGAAAACGAGATCCCAAGGAAATAAATCAGAGCCCATGGAAATAAAGCAGAGCCCGAGGAAGAAAACAGAGCCCGAGGAGCTAATGCAGAGCTTCAGGAAGGAAACCAGAGCCTGAGGAACAAAACCAGAGCCGGAGGAAGAAAACCAGAGACCAAGGAAGAAAACCAGAGCCCAAGGAAGAAAACCAGAGCCTGAGGAAGAAAACCAGAGCCTGAGGAAGAAAACTAGAGCTCTTGGAACAAAACCAGATGCCGAGGAAGAAAAGGAGAGCCCGAGGAACAGAAACAGAGCCCGAGGAAGAAAACAAGCGCCCGAGGAACAAAAATAGAGGCCGAGAAAAAAAACCAGGATCCGAGGAACAATACCAGCCCTCGAGGAACAAAAACACAGCCTGAGAAAAAAAACTAGGGCCCGAAAAAGAAAAGGAGAGCTCGAGGAAGACATCCAGAGCACGAGGAACAAAACCAGAACCTGAGGAAGAAAAACAGAGCCCGAGGAAGAAAACCAGAGCTGGAGGAAGAAAACCAGAGCTCAAGGAACAAAACCAGAACCCGAGGAACAAAACGAGAGTCCGAGGAAGAAAACGAAAGCCCGAGGAACAAAACCAGTGCCCAAGAAATAAAACCAGAGCTCGAGGAACAAAACCAGAGCCCAAGGACAAAAAGGAGGGCCTGAAGAACAAAACGAGGGCCATAGGAAGAAAACCAGAGCCCGTGGAATGAAACCAGGGCCCGAGGAACCAAACCAGAAACTGAGGAACAAAACCAGAGCCCGAGGAACAAAACTAGCCCTCGAGGAACAAAACCAGAGCCGGCGGAAAAAAAACAGGACCCGAGGAACAAAGCCAGAGCCCAAAAAGAAAACCAGAGCCCAAGGAACAAAACCAGCCCTCGAGGAAGAAAAACAGATCTCGAGGAAGAAAACGAGATCCCAAGGAACAAAACGAGAGCCCGCGGAAATAAAGCAGAGCCCGAGGAACAAAACAGAGCCCGAGGAGATAGTGCAGAGCTTCAGGAAGGAAACGAGAGCCTGAGGAACAAAACCAGAGCTGGAGGAAGAAAACCAGAGACCAAGGAAGAAAACCAGAGCCCAAGGAAGAAAACCAGAGCCCGCAGAAGAAAACCAGAGCCTGAGGAAGAAAACTAGAGCTCTTGGAACAAAAGCAGATGCCAAGGAACAAAACGAGAGCCCGAGGAACAAAAACAGAGCCCGAGGAACACAACCAGAGCCCGAGGAACACAACCAGAACCCGAGGAACAAACACAGAGCCCGAGGAACAAAACTACGGCCCGAAGAAGAAAAGGAGAGCTCGAGGAAGAAATCCAGAGCCCGAGCAACAAAACCAGAGCCTGAGGAATAAAACCAGAGCCCGAGGAAGAAAACCAGAGCTGGAGGAAGAAAACCAGACCCCAAGGAAGAAAACCAGAGCCCAAGGAAGAAAACTAGAGCTGGAGGAAGAAAACCAGACCCCAAGGAAGAAAACCAGAGCCCAAGGAAGAAAACCAGAGCCCGCAGAAGAAAACCAGAGCCTGAGGAAGAAAAGTAGAGCTCTTGGAACAAAAGCAGATGCCAAGGAACAAAACGAGAGCCCGAGGAACAAAAACAGAGCCCGAGGAACACAACCAGAGCCCGAGGAACACAACCAGAACCCGAGGAACAAACACAGAGCCCGAGGAACAAAACTAGGGCCCGAAGAAGAAAAGGAGAGCTCGAGGAAGAAATCCAGAGCCCGAGCAACAGAACCAGAGCCTGAGGAATAAAACCAGAGCCCGAGGAAGAAAACCAGAGCTGGAGGAAGAAAACCAGAGCTCAAGGAACAAAACCAGAACCCGAGGAACAAAACGAGAGTCCGAGGAAGAAAACGAGAGCCCGAGGAACAAAACCAGTGCCCAAGGAATAAAACGAGAGCCCGAGGAACAAAACCAGAGCCCAAGGACAAAAAGGAGGGCCTGAAGAACAAAACGAGGGCCATAGGAAGAAAACCAGAGCCCGTGGAATAAAACCAGGGCCGGGGGAACCGAACGAGAAACCGAGGAACAAATCCAGAGCCCGAGGAACAAAACTAGCCCTCGAGGAACAAAACCAGAGTCCGAGGAACAAAACCAGACCCCAAGGAACAAAACCAGAACCCGAGGAACAAAACCAGAGCCCGAGGAACAAAACAGAGCCTGAGGAGCTAATGCAGAGCTTCAGGAAGGAAAACAGAGCCCGAGGAACAAAACCAAAGCCCGAGGAACAAAATGAAACCCCGAGGAACAAAACCAGGGCCTGAGGAACAAAACCAGAGCCCGAGGAACAAATCCAGAGCCCGTGAAAGAAAACCAGAGCCCGAGGAACAAAACCAGAGCTCAAAGAACAAAACGAGAGCTCGAGAAACAAAACGAGAGCCCGAGGAACACAACCAGAGCCTGAGGAACAAAACCAGAGCCTGAGGAAGAAAACCAGAGCCCGAGGAAGAAAACCAGACCTCGATGACCAAAACCAGAGCCCGAGGAAGAAAACCAGAGCTCAAGGAACAAAACTAGAGGTCGAGGAAGAAAACGAGAGCCCGAGGAACAAAACCAGTGCCAAAGGAAGAAAACCAGAGCCCGAGGAACAAAACCAGGGCCCGAGGAACCAAACCAGAAACCGAGGAACAAAACCAGAGCCCTAGGAACAAAACCAGCCCTCGAGGAACAAAACCAGAGCCCAAGGAATAAAAACAGGTCCAGAGGAACAAAGCCAGAGCCCAAGAAAGAAAACTATAGCCCAAGGAACATAACTAGCCATCGAGGAGCAAAACCAGAGCCCGAGGAAGAAAACAAGAGCCCGAGGAACAAAAATAGAGCCCGAGGAAAAAAAACAGGACCCGAGGAACCAAGCCAAAACCCGAGAAAGAAAACCATAGCCCAAGGAACAAAACCAGCCCTCGAGGAACAAAACCAGATCTCGAGGAAGATAACGAGATCCGAAGGCACAAAACCAGAGCCCATGCAAATGAAGCAGAGCCCGAGGAACAAAACAGAGCCTGAGGAGCTAATGCAGAGCTTCAGGAAGGAAACGAGAGCCTGAGGAACAAAACCAGAGCAGGAGGAAGAAAACCAGAGACCAAGGAAGAAAACCAGAGCCCAAGGAAGAAAACCAGAGCCCGAGGAAGAAAACCAGAGCCTGACGAAGAAAAGTAGAGCTCTTGGAACGAAAGCAGATGCCGAGGAAGAAAACGAGAGCCCGAGGAACAAAAACAGAGCCCGAGGAACAAAACCAAAGCGCAAGGAACAATATCAGAGCCCAAGGAACAAAAGGAAACCCCGAGGAAGAAAACCAGGGCCTGAGGAACAAAACTAGAGCTCGAGGAACAAAACCAGAGCCCGAGGAACACAACCAGAGCCCGAGGAACAAAACTAGGGCCGAAGAAGAAAAAGAGAGCTCGAGGAAGAAATCCAGAGCCCGAGGAACAAAACCAGAGCCTGAGGAAGAAAACCAGAGCCTGAGGAAGAAAACCAGAGCCCGAAGAAGAAAACCAGAGCTCAAGGAACAAAACCAGAACACGAGGAACAAAACGAGAGTCCGAGGAAGAAAACGAGAGCCCGAGGAACAAAACCAGTGCCCAAGGAATAAAACCAGAGCTCGAGGAACAAAACCAGAGTCCAAGGACAAAAAGGAGGGCCTGAAAAAAAAAACGAGGGCCATAGGAAGAAAACCAGAGGCCGTGGAATAAAACCAGGGCCCGAGGAGCCAAACGATAAAGCGAGGAACAAATCCAGAGCCCGAGGAAAAAAACTAGCCCTCGAGGAAGAAAACCAGAGCCCGAGGAACCAAACCAGAGCCCGAGGAAAAAAACCAGGGCCCGAGGAACCAAGCCAGAGCCCGAGGAACAAAACTAGCCCTCGAGGAACAAAACCAGAGCCCGAGGAAAAAAACAAGAGCCCGAGGAACACACCCAGAGCCCAACGAACAGAACCAGAGCCCGAGGAACACAACCAGAGCCCGAGGAAGAAAACCAGACCTCGATGAACAAAACCAGAGCCCGAGGAAGAAAACCAGAGCCTGAGGAACACAACCAGAACCCGAGAAACAAAAGGAGAGTTCGAGGAAGAAAACGAGAGCCCGAGGAACAAAACCAGTGCCCAAGCAATAAAACCAGAGCCCGAGGAACAAAACCAGAGCCCAAGGACAAAAAGGAGGGCCTGAAGAACAAAACGAGGGCCTTAGGAAGAAAACCAGAGCCTGTGGAATAAAACCAGGGCCCGAGGAAACGAACGAGAAAGCGAGGAACAAATTCAGAGCCCGAGGAACAAATCTAGCCCTCGAAGAACAAAACCATAGCCCAAGGAACAAAACCAGCCCTTGAGGAGCAAAACCAGAGCCCGAGGAAGAAAACAAGAGCCCGAGGAACAAAAATAGAGCCCGAGGCAAAAAGCCAGAACCCGAGAAAGAAAACCATAGCCCAAGGAACAAAACCAGCCCTCGAGGAACAAAACCAGATCTCGAGGAAGAAAACGAGATCCCAAGGAACAAAACCAGAGCCCGTGGAAATAAAGCGGAGCCCGAGGAACAAAACAGAGCCCGAGGAACTAATGCAGAGCTTCAGTAAGGAAACCAGACCCTGTGGAACAAAACCAGAGCCGGAGGAAGAAAACCAGAGACCAAGGAAGAAAACCAGAGCCCAAGGAAGAAAACCAGAGCCCGAGGAAGAAAACCAGACCCCGAGGAAGAAAACTAGATGCCGAGGAAGAAAAGGAGAGCCCGAGGAACAAAAACAGAGCCCGGGGAACAAAACCAAACCCCGAGGAACAATATCAGAGTCCAAGGAAGAAAAGGAAACCACGAGGAAGAAAACCAGGGACTGAGGAACAAAATTAGAGCTCGAGGAACAAAACCAGAGCCCGAGGAACACAACCAGAGGCCGAGGAACACAACCAGAGCCCGAGGAACAAAAACAGAGCCCGAGGAACACAACCAGAGCCCGAGGAACAAAAACAGAGCCCGAGGAACACAACCAGAGCCCGAGGAACAAAAACAGAGCCCGAGGAACAAAAACAGAGCCCGAGGAACAAAACTAGGGCCCGAAGAAGAAAAGGAGAGCTCGAGGAAGAAATCCAGAGCCCGAGCAACAAAACCAGAGCTGGAGGAAGAAAACCAGACCCCAAGGAAGAAAACCAGAGTCTAACGAAGAAAAACAGAGCCCGAAGAAGAAATCCAGAGCCCGAGGAAGAAAACCAGAGCACAAGGAACAAAACCAGAGCCCGAGGAATAAATCCAGAGCCCGAGGAAGAAAACCAGAGCTCAAGGAACAAAACCAGAACCCGAGGAACAAAACGAGAGTTTGAGGAAGAAAACGACAGCCCGAGGAACAAAACCAATGCCAAAGTAAGAAAACCAGAGCCCGAGGAACAAAACCAGAGCCCAAGGACAAAAAGGAGGGCCTGAAGAACAAAACGAGGGCCATAGGAAGAAAACCAGAGCCCGTGAAATAAAACCAGGGCCTGAGGAACCAAACCAGAAACCGAGGAACAAAACCAGAGCCCTAGGAAAAAAACCAGCCCTCGAGGAACAAAACCAGAGCCCGCGGAATAAAACCAGGACCCGAGGAACAAAGCCAGAGCCCAAGAAAGAAAACCATAGCCCAAGGAACAAAACCAGACCTCGAGGAGCAAAACCAGAGCCCGAGGAAGAAAACAAGAGCCCGAGGAACAAAAATAGAGCCCGAGGCAAAAAGCCAGAACCCGAGAAAGAAAACCATAGCCCAAGGAACAAAACCAGCCCTCGAGGAACAAAACCAGATCTCGAGGAAGAAAACGAGATCCCAAGGAACAAAACCAGAGCCCGTGGAAATAAAGCGGAGCCCGAGGAACAAAACAGAGCCCGCGGAGCTAATGCAGAGCTTCAGGAAGGAAACCAGACCCTGTGGAACAAAACCAGAGCCGGAGGAATAAATCCAGAGCCCGAGGAAGAAAACCAGAGCTCACGGAACAAAACCAGAACTCGAGGAACAAAACGAGAGTTCGTGGAAAAAAAGGAGAGCCCGAGGAACAAAACCAGTGCCAAAGGAAGAAAACCAGAGCCGAAGGACAAAAAGGAGGGCCTGAAGAACAAAACGTCGGCCATAGGAAGAAAACCAGAGCCCGTGGAATAAAACCAGGGCCTGAGGAAACTAACCAGAAACCGAGGAACAAATCCAGAGCCCGAGGAACAAAACTAGCCCTCGAAGAACAAAACCAGAGCCCGAGGAACAAAACCAGAGCCCGAGGAAAAAAACCAGGGCCCGAGGAACCAAACCAGGAACTGAGAAAGAAAACCAGAGCCCGAGGAAGAAAACTAGCCCTCGAGGAACAAAACCAGAGCCCGAGGAAAAAAAACAGGGCCCGAGGAACCAAGCCAGAGCCCGAGGAACAAAACCACCCCTGGAGGTAAAGAAACAGGGTCTGAGGAAGAAAACCAGAGCCCGAGGAATCAAACCAGAGCCCGAGGAAAAAAACAAGAGCCTGAGGAACAAAAATAGAGCCCGAGGAAAAAAACCAGGACCCGAGGAACCAAGCCAGAGCCCGAGAAAGAAAACCATGGCCCAAGGAACAAAACCAGGCCTCGAGGAACAAAACCAGAGCCCGAGGAACAAAACAGAGCCTGAGGACCTAATGCAGAGCTTCAGGAAGGAAACCAGAGCCCGAGGAACCAAACCAGAAACTGAGAAACAAAACCAGAGCCCTAGGAAAAAAACCAGCCCTCGAGGAACAAAACCAGAGCCCGTGAAATAAAACCAGGACCCGAGGAACAAAGCCAGAGCCCAAGAAAGAAAACCATAGCCCAAGGAACAAAACCAGCCCTCGAGGAGCAAAACCAGAGCCCGAGGAAGAAAACAAGAGCCCGAGGAACAAAAATAGAGCCCGAGGCAAAAAGCCAGAACCCGAGAAAGAAAACCATAGCCCAAGGAGCAAAACTAGCCCTCGAGGAACAAAACCAGATCTCGAGGAAGAAAACGAAATCCCAAGGAACAAAACCAGAGCCCGTGGAAATAAAGCGGAGCCCGAGGAACAAAACAGAGCCCGAGGAACAAAAACAGAGCCCGAGGAACAAAACTAGGGCCCGAAGAAGAAAAGGAGAGCTCAAGGAAGAAATCCAGAGCCCGAGCAACAAAACCAGAGCTGGAGGAAGAAAACCAGACCCCAAGGAAGAAAACCAGAGTCTAACGAAGAAAACCAGAGCCCGAGGAAGAAAACCAGAGCCCGAGGAAGAAAACCAGAGCCCGAGGAGGAAAACCAGAGCTCAAGGAACAAAACCAGAACCCGAGGAACAAAACGAGAGTCCGAGGAAGAAAACGAGAGCCCAAGGAACAAAGCCAGTGCCCAAGGAATAAAACCAGAGCGCAAGGAATAAAACCAGAGCTGAAAGACAAAAAGGAGAGCCTGAAGAACAAAACGAGGGCCATAGGAACAAAACCAGAGCCCGTCGCATAAAACCAGGGCCCGAGGAAACAAACCAGAAACTGAGGAACAAAACCAGAGCCCGAGGAACAAAACTAGCCCTCGAGGAACAAAACTAGAGCCCGAGGAAAAAAAACAGGGCCCGAGGAACCAAGCCAGAGCCCGAGGAACAAAACCACTACTCGAGGTAAAGAAACAGGGTCTGAGGAAGAAAACCAGAGCCCGAGGAACAAAAGAGGGCCCGAGGAACAAAGCCAGAGCCCGAGGAACAAAAATTGAGCCGAAGTCAAAATAACCAGGACCCGAGGAACCAAGCCAGAGCCCGAGGAAAAAAACCATAGCCCAAGGAACAAAACCAGCCCTCGAGGAGCAAAACCAGAGCCCGAGGAAGAAAACAAGAGCCTGAGGAACAAAAATAGAGCCCGAGGAAAAAAACCAGGACCCGAGGAACCAAGCCAGAACCCGACAAATAATACCATAGCCCAAGGAACAAAACCAGCCCTCGAGGAACAAAACCAGATCTCGAGGAAGAAAACGAGAGCCTAAGGAACAAAACCAGAGCCCCTGGAAATAAAGCAGAGCCCGAGGAACAAAACAGAGCCCGAGGAGCTAATGCAGAGCTTCAGGAAGGAAACCAGAGCCTGAGGAATAAAACCAGAGCCGGAGGAAGAAAACCAGACCCCAAGGAAGAAAACCAGAGCCCAAGGAAGAAAACCAGAGCCCGAGGAAGAAAACCAGAGCCCGAGGAAGAAAACTAGAGCTCTTGGAACAAAACCAGATGCCGAGGAAGAAAAGGAGAGCCCGAGGAACAAAAACAGAGCCCGAGGAACAAAACCAAAGCCCGAGGAACAACATCAGATCCCAAGGAACAAAAGGAAACCCCGAGGAAGAAAACCAGGGCCTGAGGAACAAAACTAGAGCTTGAGGAACAAAACCAGAGCCCGAGGAACAGAACCAGATCCCGAGGAACACAACCAGAGCCCGAGGAACAAAAACAGAGCCCGAGGAACAAAACTAGGGCCCGAAGAAGAAAAGGAGAGCTCGAGGAAGAAATCCAGAGCCCGAGCAACAAATCCAGAGCCTGAGGAAGAAAACCACAGCCCGAGGAAGAAAACCAGAGCCCGAGGAAGAAAACCAGAGCTCAAGGAACAAAACCAGAATCCGAGGAACAAAACGAGAGTCCGAGGAAGAAAACGAGAGCCCAAGGAACAAAGCCAGTGCCCAAAGAATAAAACCAGAGCGCAAGGAATAAAACCAGAGCTGAAAGACAAAAAGGAGGGCCTGAAGAACAAAACGAGGGCCATAGGAACAAAACCAGAGCCTGTCGCATAAAACCAGGGCCCGAGGAAACAAACCAGAAACTGAGGAACAAAACCAGAGCCCGAGGAACAAAACTAGCCCTCGAGGAACAAAACTAGAGCCCGAGGAAAAAAAACAGGGCCCGAGGAACCAAGCCAGAGCCCGAGGAACAAAACCACTACTCGAGGTAAAGAAACAGGGTCTGAGGAAGAAAACCAGAGCCCGAGGAACAAAAGAGGGCCCGAGGAACAAAGCCAGAGCCCGAGGAACAAAAATTGAGCCGAAGTCAAAATAACCAGGACCCGAGGAACCAAGCCAGAGCCCGAGGAAAAAAACCATAGCCCAAGGAACAAAACCAGCCCTCGAGGAGCAAAACCAGAGCCCGAGGAAGAAAACAAGAGCCTGAGGAACAAAAATAGAGCCCGAGGAAAAAAACCAGGACCCGAGGAACCAAGCCAGAACCCGACAAATAATACCATAGCCCAAGGAACAAAACCAGCCCTCGAGGAACAAAACCAGATCTCGAGGAAGAAAACGAGAGCCTAAGGAACAAAACCAGAGCCCCTGGAAATAAAGCAGAGCCCGAGGAACAAAACAGAGCCCGAGGAGCTAATGCAGAGCTTCAGGAAGGAAACCAGAGCCTGAGGAATAAAACCAGAGCCGGATGAAGAAAACCAGACCCCAAGGAAGAAAACCAGAGGCCAAGGAAGAAAACCAGAGCCCGAGGAAGAAAACCAGAGCCCGAGGAAGAAAACTAGAGCTCTTGGAACAAAAGCAGATGACGAGGAAGAAAAGGAGAGCCCGAGGAACAAAAACAGAGCCCGAGGAACAAAACCAAAGCCCGAGGAACAACATCAGATCCCAAGGAACAAAAGGAAACCCCGAGGAAGAAAACCAGGGCCTGAGGAACAAAACTAGAGCTTGAGGAACAAAACCAGAGCCCGAGGAACAGAACCAGATCCCGAGGAACACAACCAGAGCCCGAGGAACAAAAACAGAGCCCGAGGAACAAAACTAGGGCCCGAAGAAGAAAAGGAGAGCTCGAGGAAGAAATCCAGAGCCCGAGCAAAAAATCCAGAGCCTGAGGAAGAAAACCAGAGCCCGAGGAAGAAAACCAGAGCCCGAGGAAGAAAACCAGAGCTCAAGGAACAAAACCAGAATCCGAGGAACAAAACGAGAGTCCGAGGAAGAAAACGAGAGCGCGAGGAACAAAACCAGTGCCCAGGGAGTAAAACCAGAGCTCGAGGAGCAAAACCAGAGCCCAAGGACAAAAAGGAGGGCCTGAAGAACAAAACGAGGGCCATAGGAACAAAACCAGAGCCCGTGGAATAAAACCAGGGCCCGAGGAACCAAACCAGAAACTGAGGAAGAAAACCAGAGCTCGAGGTAAAGAAACAGGGTATGAGGAACCAAGCCAGAGCCCGAGGAACAAAACCACTACTCGAGGTAAAGAAACAGGGTCTGAGGAAGAAAACCAGAGCCTGAGGAACAAAGCCAGAGCCTGAGGAACAAAAATAGAGCCCTAGTCAAAAAAAACAGGACCCGAGGAACCAAGCCAGAACCCGACAAAGAAAACCATAGCCCAAGGAACAAAACCAGCCCTCGAGGAGCAAAACCAGAGCCCAAGGAACAAAACCAGAGCCCGTGGAAATAAAGCATAGGCCGAGGAACAAAACAGAGCCTGAGGAGCTAATGCAGAGGTTCAGGAAGGAAACCAGAGTCTGAGGAACAAAACCAGAGCCGGAGGAAGAAAACCAGATGCCGAGGAAGAAAACCAGAGCCCGAGGAAGAAAACTAGAGCTCTTGGAACAAAAGCAGATGCCGAGGAAGGAAAGGAGAGCCCGAGGAACAAAAACAGAGCCCGAGGAACAAAACCAAAGCCCGAGGAACAATATCAGAGCCCAAGGAAAAAAAGGAAACCCCGAGGAAGAAAACCAGGGCCTGAGGAACAAAACTAGAGCTTGAGGAACAAAACCAGAGCCCAAGGAACACAACCAGATCCCGAGGAACACAACCAGAGCCCAAGGAACAAAAACAGAGCCCGAGGAACAAAACTAGGGCCCGAGGAACAAAAACAGAGCCCGAGGAACAAAACTAGGGCCCAAAGAAGAAAAGGAGAGCTCGAGGAAGAAATCCAGAGTCCGAGCAACAAAACCAGAGCCTGAGGAAGAAAACAGAGCCCGAGGAAGAAAACCAGAGCCCGAGGAAGAAAACCAGAGCTCAAGGAACAAAACCAGAACCCGAGGAACAAAACGAGAGTCCGAGGAAGAAAACGAGAGCTCGAGGAACAAAACCAGAGCGCGTGGAATAAAACTAGGGCCCGAGGAACCAAACCAAAAAACTGAGGAAGAAAACCAGAGCTCGAGGAACAAAACTAGCCCTCGAGGAACCAAGCCAGAGCCCGAGGAACAAAACCACTACTCGAGGTAAAGAAACAGGGTCTGAGGAAGAAAACCAGACCCCGAGCAACAAAATCAGGGCCCGAGGAACAAAGCCAGAGCCCAAGGAACAAAAATAGAGCCCAAGTCAAAATAACCAGGACCCGAGGAACCAAGCCAGAGCCCGAGAAAAAAAAACATAGCCCAAGGAACAAAACCAGCCCTCGAGGAGAAAAACCAGAGCCCGAGGAAGAAAACAAGAGCCCGAGGAACAAAAATAGAGCCCGAGGAAAAAAACCAGGAACCAAGGAACCAAGCCAGAACCCGACAAAGAATACAATAGCCCAAGGAACAAAACCAGCCCTCGAAGAACATAACCATATCTCGAGGAAGAAAACGAGATCCCAAGGAACAAAACCAGAGCCCGTGGAAATAAAGCAGAGCCCGAGGAACAAAACAGAGCCCGAGGAGCTAATGCAGAGCTTCAGGAAGGAAACCAGAGTCTGAGAAACAAAACCAGAGCCGGTGGAAGAAAACTAGACCCCGAGGAAGAAAACCAGAGCCCAAGGAAGAAAACCAGAGCCCGAGGAAGAAAACCAGAGCCCGAGGAATAAAAGTAGAGCTCTTGGAAAAAAAACAGATGCCGAGGAAGAAAAGGAGAGCCCGAGGAACAAAAACAGAGACCGAGGAACAATACCAAAACCCGAGGAACAATATCAGAGCCCAAGGAACAAAAAGAAACCCCGAGGAAGAAAACCAGGGCCTGAGGAACAGAACCAGAGCCCAAGGAACAAAACCAGAGCCCGTGAAAGAAAACCAGAGCCCAAGGAACAAAACTAGGGCCCGAAGAATAAAAGGAGAGCTCGAGGAAGAAATCCAGAGCCCGAGCAACAAATCCAGAGCCTGAGGAACAAAACCAGAACCTGAGGAACAAAGCAAGCGTCCGAGGAAGAAAACGAGATCCCGAGGAACAAAACCAGTGCCCAAGGAGTAAAACCAGAGGTCGAGGAGCAAAACCAGAGCCCAAGGACAAAAAGGAGGGCCTGAAGAACAAAACGAGGGCCATAGGAAGAAAAACAGAGCCCGTGGAATAAAACCAGGCTCCGAGGAACTGAACCAGAAACCGAGGAACAAATCCAGAGCCCGAGGAACAAAACCAGAGCCCGAGGAACCAAGCCAGAGCCGAAAGACAAAAAGGAGGACCTGAAGAACAAAACGAGGGCCATAGGAACAAAACCAGAGCCCGTGGAATAAAACCAGGGCCCGAGGAACCAAACCAGAAACTGAGGAACAAAACCAGAGCTCGAGGAACAAAACTAGCCCTCGAGGAACAAAACCAGAGCCCGAGGAAAAAAAACAGGGCCCGAGGAACCAAGCCAGAGCCTGAGGAACACAACCACTATTCGAGTAAAGAAACAGGGTCTGAGGAAGAAAACCAGAGCCCGAGGAACAAAACCAGGGCCCGAGGAACAAAGCCAGAGCCCGAGGAAGAAAAATAGAGCCCAAGTCAAAAAACCAGGACACGAAGAACCAAGCCAGAGCCCGAGAAAGAAAACCGGAGCCCAAGGAACAAAACCAGCCCTCGAGGAACAAAACCAGAGCCCGAGGAACAAAACCAGAACCCAAGGAACAAAACCAGAACCCGAGGAACAAAATCAGAGCCCAAGGAACAAAACAGAGCCTGAGGAGCTAATGTAGAGCTTCAGGAAGGTAACCAGAGCCCGAGGAACAAAACCAAAGCCCGAGGAACAAAATGAGAGCACAAGGAACAAAACGAAACCCCGAGGAAGAAAACCAGGGCCTGAGGACAAAACCAGAGCCCGAGGAACAAAACCAGAGCTCAAAGAAAAAAACTAGAGCTCGAGGAACAAAACGAGAGCCCGAGGAACACAACCAGAGACCGAGGAACAGAACCAGAGCCCGATGAACAAAACCAGAGCCCGAGGAAGAAAACCAGACCTCGATGAACAAAACCAGAGCCCAAGGAAGAAAACCAGAGCTCAAGGAACAAAACCAGAACCCGAGGAACAAAACGGGATTTCTAGGAAGAAAACGAGAGCCCGAGGAACAAAACCAGTGCCAAAGGAAGAAAACCAGACCCCAAGGAAGAAAACCAGAGCCCAAGGAAGAAAACCAGAGCCCGAGGAAGAAAACCAGAGCCCGAGGAAGAAAACTAGAGCTCTTGGAAGAAAACCGGATGCCGAGGAAGAAAACGAGAGCCCGAGGAACAAAAACAGAGCCCGAGGAACAAAACCAAAGCCCGAGGAACAATATCAGAGCCCAAGGAAAAAAAGAAAACCCCGAGGAAGAAAACCAGCCCTCGAGGAACAAAACTAGAGCTCGAGGAAAAAAACCAGAGCCTGAGGAACACAACCAGAGCCTGAGGAACACAACCAGAGCCCGAGGAACAAAAACAGAGCCCAAGGAACAAAACTAGGTCCCGAAGAAGAAAAGGGGAGCTCGAGGAAGAAATCCAGAGCCCAAGCAACAAAACCAGAGCCTCAGGAAGAAAATCAGAGCCCGAGGAAGAAAACCAGAGCCCGAGGAAGAAAACCAGAGCTCAAGGAACAAAACCAGAGCCCGAGGAACAAAACTAGAGTCCGAGGAACAAAACAGAGCCTGAGGAGCTAATACAGAGCTTCAGGAAGGAAACCAGAGCCCGAGGAACAAAACCAAAGCCCGAGGAACAAAAGGAGAGCCCAAGGAACAATACGAAACCCCGAGGAAGAAAACCAGGGCCTGAGGAACAAAACCAGAGTCCGAGGAACAAAACCAGAGCCCCTGAAAGAAAACCAGAGCCCGAGGAACAAAACCAGAGCTCAAAGAACAAAACTAGAGGTCGAGAAAAAAAACGAGAGCCCGAGGAAAAAAACCAGAGCCCGAGGAACAGAACCAGTGTATGAGGAAGAAAACCAGACCTCGATGAACGAAACCAGAGGCCGAGGAAGAAAACCGGAGCTCAAAGAACAAAACTAGAGCTCGAGGAACAAAAACAGAGCCCGAGGAACACAACCAGAGCCCAAGGAACAGAACCAGAGTCCGAGGAACAAAACGAGAGCCCGAGGAAGAAAAACAGAGCTCGATGAACAAAACCAGAACCCGAGGAACAAAACGAGAGTTCGAGGAAGAAAACGAGAGCCCGAGGAACAAAACCAGTGCCAAAGGAAGAAAACCAGAGCCCGAGGAACAAAACCAGAGCCCAAGGACAAAAAGGAGGGCCTGAAGAACAAAACGAGGGCCATAGGAAGAAAACCAGAGCCCGTGGAATAAAACCAGGGCCCGAGGAACCAAACCAGCCCTCGAGGAACAAAACCAGAACCCGAGGAAAAAAACCAGCACCCGAGGAACCAAGCCAGAACCCGAGAAAGAAAACCATAGCCCAAGGAACAAAACCAGCCCTCGAGGAAGAAAACCAGATCTCGAGGAAGAAAACGAGATCCCAAGGAAGAAAACCAGAGCCCGTGGAAATAAATCAGAGCCCGAGGAACAAAACAGAGCCCGAGGAGCTAATGCAGAGCTTCAGGAAGGAAACCAGAGCCTGAGGAACAAAACCAGAGCCGGAGGAAGAAAACTAGACCCCGAGGAAGAAAACGAGAGCCCAATGAAGAAAACCAGAGCCCGAGGAAGAAAACCAGAGCCCGAGGAAAAAAACTAGAGCTCTTGGAACAAAAGCAGATGCCGAGGAAGAAAAGGAGAGCCCGAGGAACAAAAACAGAGCCCGAGGAACAAAACCAAAGCCCGAGGAACAGTATCAGAGCCCAAGGAACAAAAGGAAACGCCGAGGAAGAAAACCAGGGCCTGAGGAACAAAACTAGAGCTCGAGGAACAAAACCAGAGCCCGAGGAACACAACCAGAGCCCGAGGAACAAAAACAGAGCCCGAGGAACAAAACTAGAGCCCGAAGAAGAAAAGGAGAGCTCGAGGAAGAAATCCAGAGCCCGAGCAACAAAACCAGAGCCTGAGGAAGAAAACCAGAGCCCGAGGAAGAAAACCAGAGCCCGAGGAAGAAAACCAGAGCTCAAGGAACAAAACCAGAACCCGTGGAACAAAACGAGACTCCGAGGAAGAAAACGAGATCCCGAGGAACAAAACCAGTGCCCAAGGAGTAAAACCAGAGCTCGAGGAGCAAAACCAGAGCCCAAGGACAAAAAGGAGGGCCTGAAGAACAAAACGAGGGCCATAGGAAGAAAAACAGAGCCCGTGGAAAAAAACCAGGCTCCGAGGAACTGAAGCAGAAACTGTGGAACAAAACTAGCCCTCGAGGAACAAAACCAGAGCCGGAGGAAAAAAAACAGGGCCCGAGGAACCAAGCCAGAGCCCGAGGAACACAACCACTACTCGAGTAAAGAAACAGGGTCTGAGGAAGAAAACCAGAGCCCGAGGAACAAAACCAGGGCCCGAGGAACAAAACCAGCCCTTGAGGAACAAAACCAGAGCCCGAGGAACAAAACCAGACCCCAAGGAAGAGAAACAGAACCCGAGGAACAAAATCAGAGCCCAAGGAACAAAACAGAGCCTGAGGAGCTAATGCAGAGCTTCAAGAAGGAAACCAGAGCCCGAGGAACAAAACCAAAGCCCGAGGAACAAAATGAGAGCAGAAGGAACAAAACGAAACCCCGAGGAAGAAAACCAGGGCCTGAGGATCAAAACCAGAGCCCGAGGAACAGAACCAGAGCCCGATGAACAAAACCAGAGCCCGAGGAAGAAAACCGGACTTCGACGAACAAAACCAGAGCCCGAGGAAGAAAACAAGATCCCAAGGAACCAGAACCCAAGGAACAAAACGAGAGTTCTAGGAAGAAAAGGAGAGCCCGATGAACAAAACCAGTGCCAAAGGAAGAAAACCAGAGCCCAAGGAAGAAAACCAGAGCCCGAGGAAGAAAACCAGAGCCCGAGGAAGAAAACTAGAGCTCTTGGAAAAAAAAACGGATGCCGAGGAAGAAAACGAGAACCCGAGGAACAGAAACAGAGCCCGTGGAACAAAACCAAAGCCCGAGGAACAATATCAGAGCCCAAGGAAAAAAAGAAACCCCCTGAGAAACAAAACTAGAGCTCGAGAAAAAAAACAGAGCCCGAGGAACACAACCAGAGCCCGAGGAACAAAAGGAGAGCCCAAGGAACAAAACGAAACCCCGAGGAAGAAAACCAGGGCCTGAGGAACAAAACCAGAGCCCGTGAAAAAAACCAGAGCCCGAGGAAAAAAACCAGAACCCGAGGGACAAAAAGGAGGGCCTGAAGAACAAAACGAGGGCCATAGGAAGAAAACCAGAGCCCGTGGAATAAAACCAGTGCCCGAGGAACCAAAACAGAAACCGAGGAAGAAAACCAGAGCCCTAGGAACAAAACCAGCCCTCGAAGAAAAAAGCCAGAGCCCGAGGAAAAAAACCAGGACCCGAGGAACAAAGCCAGAGCCCAAGAAAGAAAACCATAGCCCGAGGAACAAAATCAGCCCTCGTGGAGCAAAACCAGAGCCCGAGGAAGAAAAAAAGAGCCCGAGGAACAAAACCAGAGCCCATGGAAATAAAGCAGAGCCCGAGGAGCTAATGCAGAGCTTCAGGAAGGAAACCAGAGCCTGAGGAACAAAACTAGAGCTCGAGGAACAAAACCAGAGCCCGAGGAACAAAACTAGGGCCCGAAGAAGAAAAGGAGAGCTCGAGGAAGAAATCCAGAGCCCAAGGACAAAAAGGAGGGCCTGAAGAACAAAACGAGGGCCATAGGAAGAAAACCAGAGCCCATAGAATAAAACCAGGCCCCGAGGAATTTAACCAGAAACCGAGGAACAAATCCAGAGCCCGAGGAGCAAAACCAGAGCCCGAGGAAAAAAAACAGATCCTGAGGAACCAATCCAGAGCCGAAAGACAAAAAGGAGGGCCTGAAGAACAAAACGAGGGCCATAGGAACAAAACCAGAGCCCGTGAAATAAAACCAGGGCCCGAGGAACCAAACCAGAAACTGCGGAACAAAACCAGAGCTCGAGGAACAAAACTAGCCCTCGAGGAACAAAACCAGAGCCCGAGGAAAAAAAACAGGGCCCGAGGAACCAAGCCAGAGCCCGAGGAACACAACCACTACTCGAGGTAAAGAAACAGGGTCTGAGGAAGAAAACCAGGGCCTGAGGAACAAAACCAGAGCCCGAGGAACAAAACCAGAGCCCCTGAAAGAAAAGCAGAGCACGAGGAACAAAACCAGAGCTCAAAGAACAAAACTAGAGCTCGAGGAACAAAACGAGAGCCCGAGGAACACAACCAGAGCCCGAGGAACAGAACCAGAGCCCGAGGAACACAACCAGAGCCCGAGGAAGAAAACCAGACCTCGATGAATAAAACCAGAACCCGAGGAACAAAACCAGAGCTCGAGGAAGAAAACCAGAGCCCGAGAGAAAAAACCAGACCCCAAGGAACAAAACCAGAACCCGAGGAAGAAAACCAGAGCCCAAGGGACAAAACAGAGCCTGAGGAGCTAATTCAGAGCTTCAGGAAGGAAACCAGAGCCCGAGGAACAAAACCAAAGCCCGAGGAACAAAATGGGAGCCCAAGGAACAAAACGAAGTCCCAAGGAAGAAACCAGGGCCTGAGGAACAAAACCAGAGCCCGAGGAAGAAAACCAGAGACCGAGGAACAAAACCAGAGCTCAAAGAACAAAACTAGAGCTCGAGGAACAAAACGAGAGCCCGAGGAACACAACCAGAACCCGAGGAAGAGAACCAGAGCCCAAGGAACAAAACGAGAGCCCGAGGAAGAAAAACAGACCTCTATGAACAAAACCAGAACCCGAGGAACAAAACGAGAGTTCGAGGAAGAAAACGAGAGCCCGAGGAACAAAACCAGTGCCAAAGTAAGAAAACCAGAGCCCGAGAAACAAAACCAGAGACCAAGGACAAAAAGGAGGGCCTGAAGAACAAAACGAGGGCCATAGGAACAAAACCAGAGCCCGTGAATAAAACCAGGGCCCGAGGAACCAAACCAGAAACCGAGGAACAAAACCAGAGCCCTAGGAACAAAACCAGCCCTCGAGGAACAAAACCAGAACCCGAGGAAAAAAACCAGAGCCCGAGTAACAAAACAGAGCCCGAGGAACTAATGCAGAGCTTCAGGAAGGAAACCAGAGCCTGAGGAACAAAACGAGAGCCGGAGGAAGAAAACCAGAGCCCGAGAAAGAAAACCATAGCCCAAGGAACAAAACCAGCCCTCGAGATACAAAATCAGAGCCCGAGGAACAAAACCAGACCCCAAGGAACAAAACCTAGAAGCTGAGGAAGAAAAACAGAGCCCAAGGAACAAAACAGAGCCTGAGGAGCTAATGCAGAGCTTCAGGAAGGAAACCAGAGCACGAGGAAAAAAACCAAAGCCTGAGGAAAAAAATGAGAGCCTAAGGAACAAAACGAAACCCCGAGGAAGAAAACCAGGGCCTGAGGAACAAAACCAGAGCCCGAGGAAAAAAACCAGAGCCCGTGAAAGAAAAGCAGAGCCCGAGGAACAAAACCAGAGCTCAAAGAACAAAACTACAGCTCGAGGAACAAAACGAGAGCCCGAGGAACACAACCAGAGCCCGAGGAACAGAACGAGAGCCCGAGGAATACAACCAGATCCCGAGGAAGAAAACCAGCCCTCGAAGAACAAAACCAGAGCCCGAGGAACAAAACCAGACCCCAAGGAAGAAAACCAGAACCCGAGGAACAAAACCAGAGCCCGAGGAACAAAACAGAGCCTGAGGAGCTAATGCAGAGCTTCAGGAAGGAAACCAGAGCCCAAGGAACAAAACGGAGCCTAAGGAGATAATGCAGAGCTTCAGGAAGGAAACCACAGCCCAAGGAACAAAATGAAAGCCCGAGGAAGAAAACCAGGGCCTGAGGAACAAAACCAGAGCCCGAGGAACAAAACCAGAGCCCGTGAAAGAAAACCAAAGCCCGAGGAACAAAACCAGAGCTCAAAGAAAAAAACTAGAGCTCTAGGAAGAAAACGAGAGCCCGAGGAACACAACCAGAGTCCGAGGAACACAACCAGAGCCTGAGGAAGAAAACCAAAGCTCGAGGAAGAAAACCAGAACCCAAGGAACAAAATGAGAGTTCGAGGAAGAAAACGAGAGCCCGAGGAACAAAACCAGTGCCAAAGGACAAAAAGGAGGGCCTGAAGAACAAAACGAGGGCCATAGGAAAAAACCAGAGCCCGTGGAATAAAACCAGGGCCCGAGGAACCGAAGGAGAAAGCGAGGAAGAAATCCAGAGCCCGAGGAAGAAAACCAGAGCCTGAGGAACAAAACAGAGCCTGAGGAGCTAATGCAGAGCTTCAGGAAGGAAAGCAGAGTCGAGCAACAAAACCAAAGCCCGAGGAACAAAATGAGAGCCCAAGGAACAAAACGAAACCCCGAGGAAGAAAACCAGGGCCTGAGGAACAAAACCAGAGCCCGAGGAACAAAACCAGAGCCCGTGAAAAAAAGCAGAGCCCGAGGAACAAAACCAGAGCTCAAAGAACAAAACTACAGCTCGAGGAACAAAACGAGAGCCCGAGGAACACAACCAGAGCCCGAGGAACAGAACCAGAGCCCGAGGAACAAAACCAGAGCCCGAGGAAGAAAACCAGACCTCAATGAACAAAACCAGAGCCAAGGAAGAAAACCAAAACTCAAATAACAAAACCAGAACCCGAGGAACAAAACAAGAGTTCGAGGAAGAAAACGAGAGCCTGAGGAACAAAACCAGTGCCAAAGGAAGAAAACCAGAGCCCGTGGAATAAAACCAGGGCCCGAGGAACCAAACCAGAAACCGAGGAACAAAACCAGGGCCCTAGGAACAAAACCAGCCCTCGAGGAACAAAACCAGAGCCAGAGGATAAAAACCAGGACCCGAGGAACAAAGCCAGAGCCCAAGAAAGAAAATCATAGCGCAAGGAACAAAACCAGCCCTCGAGGAGCAAAACCAGAGCCCGAGGAAGAAAACAAGAGAACGAGGAACAAAAATAGAGACCTAGGAACAAAACCAGGACCTGAGGAACGAGCCAGAACCCGAGAAAGAAAACCATAGCGCAAGGAACAAAACCAGCCCTCGAGGAAGAAAACCAGATCTCGAGGAAGAAAACGAGATCCCAAGGAAGAAAACCAGAGCCCGTGGAAATAAAGCAGAGCCCGAGGAAGAAAACAGAGCCCGAGGAGCTAATGCAGAGCTTCAGGAAGGAAACCAGAGCCTGAGGAACAAAACCAGAGCCGGAGGAAAAAACCAGACCCCAAGGAAGAAAACCAGAGCCCAAGGAAGAAAACCAGAGCCCAAGGAAGAAAACCAGAGCCCGAGGAAGAAAACTAGAGCTCTTGGAACAAAAGCAGATGCCGAGGAAAAAAAGGAGAGCCCGAGGAACAAAAACAGAGCCCGAGGAACAAAACCAAAGCCTGAGGAACAATATCAGAGCCCAAGGAACAAAAGGAAACCCCGAGGAAGAAGACCAGGGCCTGAGGAACAAAACCAGAGCCCGAGGAACAAAACCAGAGCCCGTGAAAGAAAAGCAGAGGCCAAGGAACAAAACCAGAACCCGAGGAACAAAACCAGAGCCCGAGGGACAAAACAGAGCCTGAGGAGCTAATTCAGAGCTTCAGGAAGGAAACCAGAGCCCGAGGAACAAAACCAAAGCCCGAGGAACAAAATGGGAGCCCAAGGAACAAAACGAAATCCCAAGGAAGAAAACCAGGGCCTGAGGAACAAAACCAGAGCCCGAGGAACAAAACCAGAGCCCGTGAAAGAAAACAAGAGCCCGAGGAAGAAAACCAGAGCTCAAAGTACAAAACTAGAGCTCGAAGAACAAAACAAAAGCCCGAGGAACACAACCAGAGTCAGAGGAACAGAACCAGAGCCCGAGGAACAAAACCAGAGCCCGAGGAAGAAAACCAGACCTCGATGAACAAAACCAGAGCCCGAGGAAGAAAACCAGAGCTCAAGGAACAAAACCAGAACCCGAGGAACAAAACGAGGGTTCGAGGAAAAAAACGAGAGCCCGAGGAACAAAACCAGTGCAAAGGAAGAAAACCAGAGCCCGAGGAACAAAACCAGAGCCCAAGGACAAAAAGGAGGGCCTGAAGAACAAAACGAGGGCCATAGGAACAAAACCAGAGCCCGTGGAATAAAACCAGCCCTCGAGGAACAAAACAGAGCCCGAGGAACTAATGCAGAGCTTCAGGAAGGAAACCAGAGCCTGAGGAACAAAACCAGAGCCGGAGGAAGAAAACCAGAGCCCGAGAAAGAAAACCATAGCCCAAGGAACAAAACCAGCCCTCGAGAAACAAAATCAGAGCCCGAGGAACAAAACCAGACCCCAAGGAACAAAACCAGAAGCTGAGGAAGAAAAACAGAGCCCGAGGAAGAAAACAGAGCCTGAGGAGCTAATGCAGAGCTTCAGGAAGGAAACCAGAGCCCGAGGAACAAAACCAAAGCCTGAGGAACAAAATGAGAGCCCAAGGAACAAAACGAAACCCCGAGGAAGAAAACAAGGGCCTGAGCAACAAAACCAGAGCCCGTGAAAGAAAACCAGAGCCCGAGGAAAAAAAACAGAGCACAAAGATAAAAACTAGAGCTCGAGGAACAAAACGAGAGCCCGAGGAACACAAGCAGAGTCCGAGTAACAGAACCAGAGCCCGAGGAACACAACCAGAGCCCGAGGAGGAAAACCAGGGCCTGAGGAACAAAACCAGAGCCTGAGGAACAAAACCAGAGCCCGTGAAAGAAAAGCAGAGCCCGAGGAACAAAACCAGAGGTCAAAGAACAAAACTAGAGCTCGAAAAGAAAACGAGAGCCCGAGGAACACAACCAGAGCCCGAAGAACAGAACCAGAGCCCGAGGAACAAAACCAGAGCCCGAGGAAGAAAACCAGACCTCGATGAACAAAACCAGAGCCCGAGGAAGAAAACCAGAGCCCGAGGAAGAAAACAAGATCCCAAGGAACCAAGCCAGAGACCGAGAAAGAAAACCATAGACCAAGGAACAAAACCAGCCCTTGAGGAACAAAACCAGAGCCCGAGGAACAAAACCAGAACCCGAGGAACAAAACCAGAGCCCGAGGAACAAAACAGAGCCTGGGGAGGTAATTCAGAGCTTCAGGAAGAAAACAAGAGCCCGAGGAACAAAATGAGAGCCCAAGGAACAAAACGAAAACCCAAGGAAGAAAACTAGCGCCTGAGGAACAAAACCAGAGTCCGAGGAACAAAACCAGAGCCCGTGAAAGAAAAGCAGAGCCCGAGGAACAAAACCAGAGCTCAAAGAACAAAACTAGAGCTCGAGGAACAAAATAAAAGCCCGAGGAACACAACCAGAGTCAGAGGAACAGAACCAGAGCCCGAGGAACACAACCAGAGCCTGAGGAAGAAAACCAGAGCCCGAGGAAGAAAACCAGAGGTCAAAGAACAAAACTAGAGCTCGAAAAGAAAACGAGAGCCCGAGGAACACAACCAGAGCCCGAAGAACAGAACCAGAGCCCGAGGAACAAAACCAGAGCCCGAAGAAGAAAACCAGAACCCGAGGGACAAAAAGGAGGGCCTGAAGAACAAAACGAGGGCCATAGGAAGAAAACCAGAGCCCGTGGAATAAAACCAGTGCCCGAGGAACCAAAACAGAAACCGAGGAAGAAAACCAGAGCCCTAGGAACAAAACCAGCCCTCGAAGAAAAAAGCCAGAGCCCGAGGAAAAAAACCAGGACCCGAGGAACAAAGCCAGAGTCCAAGAAAGAAAACCATAGCCCGAGGAACAAAATCAGCCCTCGTGGAGCAAAACCAGAGCCCGAGGAAGAAAAAAAGAGCCCGAGGAACAAAACCAGAGCCCATGGAAATAAAGCAGAGCCCGAGGAGCTAATGCAGAGCTTCAGGAAGGAAACCAGAGCCTGAGGAACAAAACCAGAGCCGGAGGAAGAAAACCAGACCCCGAGGAAGAAAACGAGAGCCCAAGGAAGAAAACCAGAGCCCGAGGAAAAAAACTAGAGCTCTTGGAACAAAAGCAGATGCCGAGGAAGAAAAGGAGAGCCCGAGGAACAAAAACAGAGCCCGAGGAACAAAACCAAAGCCCGAGGAACAATATCAGAGCCCAAGGAACAAAAGGAAACGCCGAGGAAGAAAACCAGGGCCTGAGGAACAAAACTAGAGCTCGAGGAACAAAACCAGAGCCCGAGGAACAAAACTAGGGCCCGAAGAAGAAAAGGAGAGCTCGAGGAAGAAATCCAGAGCCCAAGGACAAAAAGGAGGGCCTGAAGAACAAAACGAGGGCCATAGGAAGAAAACCAGAGCCCATAGAATAAAACCAGGCCCCGAGGAATTTAACCAGAAACCGAGGAACAAATCCAGAGCCCGAGGAGCAAAACCAGAGCCCGAGGAAAAAAAACAGATCCTGAGGAACCAATCCAGAGCCGAAAGACAAAAAGGAGGGCCTGAAGAACAAAACGAGGGCCATAGGAACAAAACCAGAGCCCGTGAAATAAAACCAGGGCCCGAGGAACCAAACCAGAAACTGCGGAACAAAACCAGAGCTCGAGGAACAAAACTAGCCCTCGAGGAACAAAACCAGAGCCCGAGGAAAAAAAACAGGGCCCGAGGAACCAAGCCAGAGCCCGAGGAACACAACCACTACTCGAGGTAAAGAAACAGGGTCTGAGGAAGAAAACCAGGGCCTGAGGAACAAAACCAGAGCCCGAGGAACAAAACCAGAGCCCCTGAAAGAAAAGCAGAGCACGAGGAACAAAACCAGAGCTCAAAGAACAAAACTAGAGCTCGAGGAACAAAACGAGAGCCCGAGGAACACAACCAGAGCCCGAGGAACAGAACCAGACCTCGATGAACAAAACCAGAGCCCGAGGAAGAAAACCAGACCTCGATGAATAAAACCAGAACCCGAGGAACAAAACCAGAGCTCGAGGAAGAAAACCAGAGACCGAGAGAAAAAACCAGACCCCAAGGAACAAAACCAGAACCCGAGGAAGAAAACCAGAGCCCGAGGGACAAAACAGAGCCTGAGGAGCTAATTCAGAGCTTCAGGAAGGAAACCAGAGCCCGAGGAACAAAACCAAAGCCCGAGGAACAAAATGGGAGCCCAAGGAACAAAACGAAGTCCCAAGGAAGAAACCAGGGCCTGAGGAACAAAACCAGAGCCCGAGGAAGAAAACCAGAGACCGAGGAACAAAACCAGAGCTCAAAGAACAAAACTAGAGCTCGAGGAACAAAACGAGAGCCCGAGGAACACAACCAGAACCCGAGGAACAGAACCAGAGCCCAAGGAACAAAACGAGAGCCCGAGGAAGAAAAACAGACCTCTATGAACAAAACCAGAACCCGAGGAACAAAACGAGAGTTCGAGGAAGAAAACGAGAGCCCGAGGAACAAAACCAGTGCCAAAGTAAGAAAACCAGAGCCCGAGAAACAAAACCAGAGACCAAGGACAAAAAGGAGGGCCTGAAGAACAAAACGAGGGCCATAGGAACAAAACCAGAGCCCGTGAATAAAACCAGGGCCCGAGGAACCAAACCAGAAACCGAGGAACAAAACCAGAGCCCTAGGAACAAAACCAGCCCTCGAGGAACAAAACCAGAACCCGAGGAAAAAAACCAGAGCCCGAGTAACAAAACAGAGCCCGAGGAACTAATGCAGAGCTTCAGGAAGGAAACCAGAGCCTGAGGAACAAAACGAGAGCCGGAGGAAGAAAACCAGAGCCCGAGAAAGAAAACCATAGCCCAAGGAACAAAACCAGCCCTCGAGATACAAAATCAGAGCCCGAGGAACAAAACCAGACCCCAAGGAACAAAACCTAGAAGCTGAGGAAGAAAAACAGAGCCCAAGGAACAAAACAGAGCCTGAGGAGCTAATGCAGAGCTTCAGGAAGGAAACCAGAGCACGAGGAAAAAAACCAAAGCCTGAGGAAAAAAATGAGAGCCTAAGGAACAAAACGAAACCCCGAGGAAGAAAACCAGGGCCTGAGGAACAAAACCAGAGCCCGAGGAAAAAAACCAGAGCCCGTGAAAGAAAAGCAGAGCCCGAGGAACAAAACCAGAGCTCAAAGAACAAAACTACAGCTCGAGGAACAAAACGAGAGCCCGAGGAACACAACCAGAGCCCGAGGAACAGAACGAGAGCCCGAGGAATACAACCAGATCCCGAGGAAGAAAACCAGCCCTCGAAGAACAAAACCAGAGCCCGAGGAACAAAACCAGACCCCAAGGAAGAAAACCAGAACCCGAGGAACAAAACCAGAGCCCGAGGAACAAAACAGAGCCTGAGGAGCTAATGCAGAGCTTCAGGAAGGAAACCAGAGCCCAAGGAACAAAACGGAGCCTAAGGAGATAATGCAGAGCTTCAGGAAGGAAACCACAGCCCAAGGAACAAAATGAAAGCCCGAGGAAGAAAACCAGGGCCTGAGGAACAAAACCAGAGCCCGAGGAACAAAACCAGAGCCCGTGAAAGAAAACCAAAGCCCGAGGAACAAAACCAGAGCTCAAAGAAAAAAACTAGAGCTCTAGGAAGAAAACGAGAGCCCGAGGAACACAACCAGAGTCCGAGGAACACAACCAGAGCCTGAGGAAGAAAACCAAAGCTCGAGGAAGAAAACCAGACCTCGATGAACAATACCAGAGCCTGAGGAAGAAAACCAGAGCTCAAGGAACAAAACCAGAACCCAAGGAACAAAATGAGAGTTCGAGGAAGAAAACGAGAGCCCGAGGAACAAAACCAGTGCCAAAGGACAAAAAGGAGGGCCTGAAGAACAAAACGAGGGCCATAGGAAAAAACCAGAGCCCGTGGAATAAAACCAGGGCCCGAGGAACCGAAGGAGAAAGCGAGGAAGAAATCCAGAGCCCGAGGAAGAAAACCAGAGCCTGAGGAACAAAACAGAGCCTGAGGAGCTAATGCAGAGCTTCAGGAAGGAAAGCAGAGTCGAGCAACAAAACCAAAGCCCGAGGAACAAAATGAGAGCCCAAGGAACAAAACGAAACCCCGAGGAAGAAAACCAGGGCCTGAGGAACAAAACCAGAGCCCGAGGAACAAAACCAGAGCCCGTGAAAAAAAGCAGAGCCCGAGGAACAAAACCAGAGCTCAAAGAACAAAACTACAGCTCGAGGAACAAAACGAGAGCCCGAGGAACACAACCAGAGCCCGAGGAACAGAACCAGAGCCCGAGGAACAAAACCAGAGCCCGAGGAAAAAAACCAGACCTCAATGAACAAAACCAGAGCCAAGGAAGAAAACCAAAACTCAAATAACAAAACCAGAACCCGAGGAACAAAACAAGAGTTCGAGGAAGAAAACGAGAGCCTGAGGAACAAAACCAGTGCCAAAGGAAGAAAACCAGAGCCCGTGGAATAAAACCAGGGCCCGAGGAACCAAACCAGAAACCGAGGAACAAAACCAGGGCCCTAGGAACAAAACCAGCCCTCGAGGAACAAAACCAGAGCCAGAGGATAAAAACCAGGACCCGAGGAACAAAGCCAGAGCCCAAGAAAGAAAATCATAGCGCAAGGAACAAAACCAGCCCTCGAGGAGCAAAACCAGAGCCCGAGGAAGAAAACAAGAGAACGAGGAACAAAAATAGAGACCTAGGAACAAAACCAGGACCTGAGGAACGAGCCAGAACCCGAGAAAGAAAACCATAGCGCAAGGAACAAAACCAGCCCTCGAGGAAGAAAACCAGATCTCGAGGAAGAAAACGAGATCCCAAGGAAGAAAACCAGAGCCCGTGGAAATAAAGCAGAGCCCGAGGAAGAAAACAGAGCCCGAGGAGCTAATGCAGAGCTTCAGGAAGGAAACCAGAGCCTGAGGAACAAAACCAGAGCCGGAGGAAAAAACCAGACCCCAAGGAAGAAAACCAGAGCCCAAGGAAGAAAACCAGAGCCCAAGGAAGAAAACCAGAGCCCGAGGAAGAAAACTAGAGCTCTTGGAACAAAAGCAGATGCCGAGGAAAAAAAGGAGAGCCCGAGGAACAAAAACAGAGCCCGAGGAACAAAACCAAAGCCCGAGGAACAATATCAGAGCCCAAGGAACAAAAGGAAACCCCGAGGAAGAAGACCAGGGCCTGAGGAACAAAACCAGAGCCCGAGGAACAAAACCAGAGCCCGTGAAAGAAAAGCAGAGGCCAAGGAACAAAACCAGAACCCGAGGAACAAAACCAGAGCCCGAGGGACAAAACAGAGCCTGAGGAGCTAATTCAGAGCTTCAGGAAGGAAACCAGAGCCCGAGGAACAAAACCAAAGCCCGAGGAACAAAATGGGAGCCCAAGGAACAAAACGAAATCCCAAGGAAGAAAACCAGGGCCTGAGGAACAAAACCAGAGCCCGAGGAACAAAACCAGAGCCCGAGGAACAAAACCAGAGCCCGTGAAAGAAAACAAGAGCCCGAGGAAGAAAACCAGAGCTCAAAGTACAAAACTAGAGCTCGAAGAACAAAACAAAAGCCCGAGGAACACAACCAGAGTCAGAGGAACAGAACCAGAGCCCGAGGAACAAAACCAGAGCCCGAGGAAGAAAACCAGACCTCGATGAACAAAACCAGAGCCCGAGGAAGAAAACCAGAGCTCAAGGAACAAAACCAGAACCCGAGGAACAAAACGAGGGTTCGAGGAAAAAAACGAGAGCCCGAGGAACAAAACCAGTGCAAAGGAAGAAAACCAGAGCCCGAGGAACAAAACCAGAGCCCAAGGACAAAAAGGAGGGCCTGAAGAACAAAACGAGGGCCATAGGAACAAAACCAGAGCCCGTGGAATAAAACCAGCCCTCGAGGAACAAAACAGAGCCCGAGGAACTAATGCAGAGCTTCAGGAAGGAAACCAGAGCCTGAGGAACAAAACCAGAGCCGGAGGAAGAAAACCAGAGCCCGAGAAAGAAAACCATAGCCCAAGGAACAAAACCAGCCCTCGAGAAACAAAATCAGAGCCCGAGGAACAAAACCAGACCCCAAGGAACAAAACCAGAAGCTGAGGAAGAAAAACAGAGCCCGAGGAAGAAAACAGAGCCTGAGGAGCTAATGCAGAGCTTCAGGAAGGAAACCAGAGCCCGAGGAACAAAACCAAAGCCTGAGGAACAAAATGAGAGCCCAAGGAACAAAACGAAACCCCGAGGAAGAAAACAAGGGCCTGAGCAACAAAACCAGAGCCCGTGAAAGAAAACCAGAGCCCGAGGAAAAAAAACAGAGCACAAAGATAAAAACTAGAGCTCGAGGAACAAAACGAGAGCCCGAGGAACACAAGCAGAGTCCGAGTAACAGAACCAGAGCCCGAGGAACACAACCAGAGCCCGAGGAGGAAAACCAGGGCCTGAGGAACAAAACCAGAGCCCGAGGAACAAAACCAGAGCCCGTGAAAGAAAAGCAGAGCCCGAGGAACAAAACCAGAGGTCAAAGAACAAAACTAGAGCTCGAAAAGAAAACGAGAGCCCGAGGAACACAACCAGAGCCCGAGGAACAGAACCAGAGCCCGAGGAACACAACCAGAGCCCGAGGAAGAAAACCAGACCTCGATGAATAAAACCAGAACCCGAGGAACAAAACCAGAGCTCGAGGAAGAAAACCAGAGCCCGAGAGAAAAAACCAGACCCCAAGGAACAAAACCAGAACCCGAGGAAGAAAACCAGAGCCCGAGGGACAAAACAGAGCCTGAGGAGCTAATTCAGAGCTTCAGGAAGGAAACCAGAGCCCGAGGAACAAAACCAAAGCCCGAGGAACAAAATGGGAGCCCAAGGAACAAAACGAAGTCCCAAGGAAGAAACCAGGGCCTGAGGAACAAAACCAGAGCCCGAGGAAGAAAACCAGAGACCGAGGAACAAAACCAGAGCTCAAAGAACAAAACTAGAGCTCGAGGAACAAAACGAGAGCCCGAGGAACACAACCAGAACCCGAGGAACAGAACCAGAGCCCAAGGAACAAAACGAGAGCCCGAGGAAGAAAAACAGACCTCTATGAACAAAACCAGAACCCGAGGAACAAAACGAGAGTTCGAGGAAGAAAACGAGAGCCCGAGGAACAAAACCAGTGCCAAAGTAAGAAAACCAGAGCCCGAGAAACAAAACCAGAGACCAAGGACAAAAAGGAGGGCCTGAAGAACAAAACGAGGGCCATAGGAACAAAACCAGAGCCCGTGAATAAAACCAGGGCCCGAGGAACCAAACCAGAAACCGAGGAACAAAACCAGAGCCCTAGGAACAAAACCAGCCCTCGAGGAACAAAACCAGAACCCGAGGAAAAAAACCAGAGCCCGAGTAACAAAACAGAGCCCGAGGAACTAATGCAGAGCTTCAGGAAGGAAACCAGAGCCTGAGGAACAAAACCAGAGCCGGAGGAAGAAAACCAGAGCCCGAGAAAGAAAACCATAGCCCAAGGAACAAAACCAGCCCTCGAGATACAAAATCAGAGCCCGAGGAACAAAACCAGACCCCAAGGAACAAAACCTAGAAGCTGAGGAAGAAAAACAGAGCCCAAGGAACAAAACAGAGCCTGAGGAGCTAATGCAGAGCTTCAGGAAGGAAACCAGAGCACGAGGAAAAAAACCAAAGCCTGAGGAAAAAAATGAGAGCCTAAGGAACAAAACGAAACCCCGAGGAAGAAAACCAGGGCCTGAGGAACAAAACCAGAGCCCGAGGAAAAAAACCAGAGCCCGTGAAAGAAAAGCAGAGCCCGAGGAACAAAACCAGAGCTCAAAGAACAAAACTACAGCTCGAGGAACAAAACGAGAGCCCGAGGAACACAACCAGAGCCCGAGGAACAGAACGAGAGCCCGAGGAATACAACCAGATCCCGAGGAAGAAAACCAGCCCTCGAAGAACAAAACCAGAGCCCGAGGAACAAAACCAGACCCCAAGGAAGAAAACCAGAACCCGAGGAACAAAACCAGAGCCCGAGGAACAAAACAGAGCCTGAGGAGCTAATGCAGAGCTTCAGGAAGGAAACCAGAGCCCAAGGAACAAAACGGAGCCTAAGGAGATAATGCAGAGCTTCAGGAAGGAAACCACAGCCCAAGGAACAAAATGAAAGCCCGAGGAAGAAAACCAGGGCCTGAGGAACAAAACCAGAGCCCGAGGAACAAAACCAGAGCCCGTGAAAGAAAACCAAAGCCCGAGGAACAAAACCAGAGCTCAAAGAAAAAAACTAGAGCTCTAGGAAGAAAACGAGAGCCCGAGGAACACAACCAGAGTCCGAGGAACACAACCAGAGCCTGAGGAAGAAAACCAAAGCTCGAGGAAGAAAACCAGACCTCGATGAACAATACCAGAGCCTGAGGAAGAAAACCAGAGCTCAAGGAACAAAACCAGAACCCAAGGAACAAAATGAGAGTTCGAGGAAGAAAACGAGAGCCCGAGGAACAAAACCAGTGCCAAAGGACAAAAAGGAGGGCCTGAAGAACAAAACGAGGGCCATAGGAAAAAACCAGAGCCCGTGGAATAAAACCAGGGCCCGAGGAACCGAAGGAGAAAGCGAGGAAGAAATCCAGAGCCCGAGGAAGAAAACCAGAGCCTGAGGAACAAAACAGAGCCTGAGGAGCTAATGCAGAGCTTCAGGAAGGAAAGCAGAGTCGAGCAACAAAACCAAAGCCCGAGGAACAAAATGAGAGCCCAAGGAACAAAACGAAACCCCGAGGAAGAAAACCAGGGCCTGAGGAACAAAACCAGAGCCCGAGGAACAAAACCAGAGCCCGTGAAAAAAAGCAGAGCCCGAGGAACAAAACCAGAGCTCAAAGAACAAAACTACAGCTCGAGGAACAAAACGAGAGCCCGAGGAACACAACCAGAGCCCGAGGAACAGAACCAGAGCCCGAGGAACAAAACCAGAGCCCGAGGAAGAAAACCAGACCTCAATGAACAAAACCAGAGCCAAGGAAGAAAACCAAAACTCAAATAACAAAACCAGAACCCGAGGAACAAAACAAGAGTTCGAGGAAGAAAACGAGAGCCTGAGGAACAAAACCAGTGCCAAAGGAAGAAAACCAGAGCCCGTGGAATAAAACCAGGGCCCGAGGAACCAAACCAGAAACCGAGGAACAAAACCAGGGCCCTAGGAACAAAACCAGCCCTCGAGGAACAAAACCAGAGCCAGAGGATAAAAACCAGGACCCGAGGAACAAAGCCAGAGCCCAAGAAAGAAAATCATAGCGCAAGGAACAAAACCAGCCCTCGAGGAGCAAAACCAGAGCCCGAGGAAGAAAACAAGAGAACGAGGAACAAAAATAGAGACCTAGGAACAAAACCAGGACCTGAGGAACGAGCCAGAACCCGAGAAAGAAAACCATAGCGCAAGGAACAAAACCAGCCCTCGAGGAAGAAAACCAGATCTCGAGGAAGAAAACGAGATCCCAAGGAAGAAAACCAGAGCCCGTGGAAATAAAGCAGAGCCCGAGGAAGAAAACAGAGCCCGAGGAGCTAATGCAGAGCTTCAGGAAGGAAACCAGAGCCTGAGGAACAAAACCAGAGCTGGAGGAAAAAACCAGACCCCAAGGAAGAAAACCAGAGCCCAAGGAAGAAAACCAGAGCCCAAGGAAGAAAACCAGAGCCCGAGGAAGAAAACTAGAGCTCTTGGAACAAAAGCAGATGCCGAGGAAAAAAAGGAGAGCCCGAGGAACAAAAACAGAGCCCGAGGAACAAAACCAAAGCCCGAGGAACAATATCAGAGCCCAAGGAACAAAAGGAAACCCCGAGGAAGAAGACCAGGGCCTGAGGAACAAAACCAGAGCCCGAGGAACAAAACCAGAGCCCGTGAAAGAAAAGCAGAGGCCAAGGAACAAAACCAGAACCCGAGGAACAAAACCAGAGCCCGAGGGACAAAACAGAGCCTGAGGAGCTAATTCAGAGCTTCAGGAAGGAAACCAGAGCCCGAGGAACAAAACCAAAGCCCGAGGAACAAAATGGGAGCCCAAGGAACAAAACGAAATCCCAAGGAAGAAAACCAGGGCCTGAGGAACAAAACCAGAGCCCGAGGAACAAAACCAGAGCCCGTGAAAGAAAACAAGAGCCCGAGGAAGAAAACCAGAGCTCAAAGTACAAAACTAGAGCTCGAAGAACAAAACAAAAGCCCGAGGAACACAACCAGAGTCAGAGGAACAGAACCAGAGCCCGAGGAACAAAACCAGAGCCCGAGGAAGAAAACCAGACCTCGATGAACAAAACCAGAGCCCGAGGAAGAAAACCAGAGCTCAAGGAACAAAACCAGAACCCGAGGAACAAAACGAGGGTTCGAGGAAAAAAACGAGAGCCCGAGGAACAAAACCAGTGCAAAGGAAGAAAACCAGAGCCCGAGGAACAAAACCAGAGCCCAAGGACAAAAAGGAGGGCCTGAAGAACAAAACGAGGGCCATAGGAACAAAACCAGAGCCCGTGGAATAAAACCAGCCCTCGAGGAACAAAACAGAGCCCGAGGAACTAATGCAGAGCTTCAGGAAGGAAACCAGAGCCTGAGGAACAAAACCAGAGCCGGAGGAAGAAAACCAGAGCCCGAGAAAGAAAACCATAGCCCAAGGAACAAAACCAGCCCTCGAGAAACAAAATCAGAGCCCGAGGAACAAAACCAGACCCCAAGGAACAAAACCAGAAGCTGAGGAAGAAAAACAGAGCCCGAGGAAGAAAACAGAGCCTGAGGAGCTAATGCAGAGCTTCAGGAAGGAAACCAGAGCCCGAGGAACAAAACCAAAGCCTGAGGAACAAAATGAGAGCCCAAGGAACAAAACGAAACCCCGAGGAAGAAAACAAGGGCCTGAGCAACAAAACCAGAGCCCGTGAAAGAAAACCAGAGCCCGAGGAAAAAAAACAGAGCACAAAGATAAAAACTAGAGCTCGAGGAACAAAACGAGAGCCCGAGGAACACAAGCAGAGTCCGAGTAACAGAACCAGAGCCCGAGGAACACAACCAGAGCCCGAGGAGGAAAACCAGGGCCTGAGGAACAAAACCAGAGCCCGAGGAACAAAACCAGAGCCCGTGAAAGAAAAGCAGAGCCCGAGGAACAAAACCAGAGGTCAAAGAACAAAACTAGAGCTCGAAAAGAAAACGAGAGCCCGAGGAACACAACCAGAGCCCGAGGAACAGAACCAGAGCCCGAGGAACACAACCAGAGCCCGAGGAAGAAAACCAGACCTCGATGAATAAAACCAGAACCCGAGGAACAAAACCAGAGCTCGAGGAAGAAAACCAGAGCCCGAGGGACAAAACAGAGCCTGAGGAGCTAATTCAGAGCTTCAGGAAGGAAACCAGAGCCCGAGGAACAAAACCAAAGCCCGAGGAACAAAATGGGAGCCCAAGGAACAAAACGAAGTCCCAAGGAAGAAACCAGGGCCTGAGGAACAAAACCAGAGCCCGAGGAAGAAAACCAGAGACCGAGGAACAAAACCAGAGCTCAAAGAACAAAACTAGAGCTCGAGGAACAAAACGAGAGCCCGAGGAACACAACCAGAACCCGAGGAACAGAACCAGAGCCCAAGGAACAAAACGAGAGCCCGAGGAAGAAAAACAGACCTCTATGAACAAAACCAGAACCCGAGGAACAAAACGAGAGTTCGAGGAAGAAAACGAGAGCCCGAGGAACAAAACCAGTGCCAAAGTAAGAAAACCAGAGCCCGAGAAACAAAACCAGAGACCAAGGACAAAAAGGAGGGCCTGAAGAACAAAACGAGGGCCATAGGAACAAAACCAGAGCCCGTGAATAAAACCAGGGCCCGAGGAACCAAACCAGAAACCGAGGAACAAAACCAGAGCCCTAGGAACAAAACCAGCCCTCGAGGAACAAAACCAGAACCCGAGGAAAAAAACCAGAGCCCGAGTAACAAAACAGAGCCCGAGGAACTAATGCAGAGCTTCAGGAAGGAAACCAGAGCCTGAGGAACAAAACCAGAGCCGGAGGAAGAAAACCAGAGCCCGAGAAAGAAAACCATAGCCCAAGGAACAAAACCAGCCCTCGAGATACAAAATCAGAGCCCGAGGAACAAAACCAGACCCCAAGGAACAAAACCTAGAAGCTGAGGAAGAAAAACAGAGCCCAAGGAACAAAACAGAGCCTGAGGAGCTAATGCAGAGCTTCAGGAAGGAAACCAGAGCACGAGGAAAAAAACCAAAGCCTGAGGAAAAAAATGAGAGCCTAAGGAACAAAACGAAACCCCGAGGAAGAAAACCAGGGCCTGAGGAACAAAACCAGAGCCCGAGGAAAAAAACCAGAGCCCGTGAAAGAAAAGCAGAGCCCGAGGAACAAAACCAGAGCTCAAAGAACAAAACTACAGCTCGAGGAACAAAACGAGAGCCCGAGGAACACAACCAGAGCCCGAGGAACAGAACGAGAGCCCGAGGAATACAACCAGATCCCGAGGAAGAAAACCAGCCCTCGAAGAACAAAACCAGAGCCCGAGGAACAAAACCAGACCCCAAGGAAGAAAACCAGAACCCGAGGAACAAAACCAGAGCCCGAGGAACAAAACAGAGCCTGAGGAGCTAATGCAGAGCTTCAGGAAGGAAACCAGAGCCCAAGGAACAAAACGGAGCCTAAGGAGATAATGCAGAGCTTCAGGAAGGAAACCACAGCCCAAGGAACAAAATGAAAGCCCGAGGAAGAAAACCAGGGCCTGAGGAACAAAACCAGAGCCCGAGGAACAAAACCAGAGCCCGTGAAAGAAAACCAAAGCCCGAGGAACAAAACCAGAGCTCAAAGAAAAAAACTAGAGCTCTAGGAAGAAAACGAGAGCCCGAGGAACACAACCAGAGTCCGAGGAACACAACCAGAGCCTGAGGAAGAAAACCAAAGCTCGAGGAAGAAAACCAGACCTCGATGAACAATACCAGAGCCTGAGGAAGAAAACCAGAGCTCAAGGAACAAAACCAGAACCCAAGGAACAAAATGAGAGTTCGAGGAAGAAAACGAGAGCCCGAGGAACAAAACCAGTGCCAAAGGACAAAAAGGAGGGCCTGAAGAACAAAACGAGGGCCATAGGAAAAAACCAGAGCCCGTGGAATAAAACCAGGGCCCGAGGAACCGAAGGAGAAAGCGAGGAAGAAATCCAGAGCCCGAGGAAGAAAACCAGAGCCTGAGGAACAAAACAGAGCCTGAGGAGCTAATGCAGAGCTTCAGGAAGGAAAGCAGAGTCGAGCAACAAAACCAAAGCCCGAGGAACAAAATGAGAGCCCAAGGAACAAAACGAAACCCCGAGGAAGAAAACCAGGGCCTGAGGAACAAAACCAGAGCCCGAGGAACAAAACCAGAGCCCGTGAAAAAAAGCAGAGCCCGAGGAACAAAACCAGAGCTCAAAGAACAAAACTACAGCTCGAGGAACAAAACGAGAGCCCGAGGAACACAACCAGAGCCCGAGGAACAGAACCAGAGCCCGAGGAACAAAACCAGAGCCCGAGGAAGAAAACCAGACCTCAATGAACAAAACCAGAGCCAAGGAAGAAAACCAAAACTCAAATAACAAAACCAGAACCCGAGGAACAAAACAAGAGTTCGAGGAAGAAAACGAGAGCCTGAGGAACAAAACCAGTGCCAAAGGAAGAAAACCAGAGCCCGTGGAATAAAACCAGGGCCCGAGGAACCAAACCAGAAACCGAGGAACAAAACCAGGGCCCTAGGAACAAAACCAGCCCTCGAGGAACAAAACCAGAGCCAGAGGATAAAAACCAGGACCCGAGGAACAAAGCCAGAGCCCAAGAAAGAAAATCATAGCGCAAGGAACAAAACCAGCCCTCGAGGAGCAAAACCAGAGCCCGAGGAAGAAAACAAGAGAACGAGGAACAAAAATAGAGACCTAGGAACAAAACCAGGACCTGAGGAACGAGCCAGAACCCGAGAAAGAAAACCATAGCGCAAGGAACAAAACCAGCCCTCGAGGAAGAAAACCAGATCTCGAGGAAGAAAACGAGATCCCAAGGAAGAAAACCAGAGCCCGTGGAAATAAAGCAGAGCCCGAGGAAGAAAACAGAGCCCGAGGAGCTAATGCAGAGCTTCAGGAAGGAAACCAGAGCCTGAGGAACAAAACCAGAGCCGGAGGAAAAAACCAGACCCCAAGGAAGAAAACCAGAGCCCAAGGAAGAAAACCAGAGCCCAAGGAAGAAAACCAGAGCCCGAGGAAGAAAACTAGAGCTCTTGGAACAAAAGCAGATGCCGAGGAAAAAAAGGAGAGCCCGAGGAACAAAAACAGAGCCCGAGGAACAAAACCAAAGCCCGAGGAACAATATCAGAGCCCAAGGAACAAAAGGAAACCCCGAGGAAGAAGACCAGGGCCTGAGGAACAAAACCAGAGCCCGAGGAACAAAACCAGAGCCCGTGAAAGAAAAGCAGAGGCCAAGGAACAAAACCAGAACCCGAGGAACAAAACCAGAGCCCGAGGGACAAAACAGAGCCTGAGGAGCTAATTCAGAGCTTCAGGAAGGAAACCAGAGCCCGAGGAACAAAACCAAAGCCCGAGGAACAAAATGGGAGCCCAAGGAACAAAACGAAATCCCAAGGAAGAAAACCAGGGCCTGAGGAACAAAACCAGAGCCCGAGGAACAAAACCAGAGCCCGTGAAAGAAAACAAGAGCCCGAGGAAGAAAACCAGAGCTCAAAGTACAAAACTAGAGCTCGAAGAACAAAACAAAAGCCCGAGGAACACAACCAGAGTCAGAGGAACAGAACCAGAGCCCGAGGAAGAAAACCAGACCTCGATGAACAAAACCAGAGCCCGAGGAAGAAAACCAGAGCTCAAGGAACAAAACCAGAACCCGAGGAACAAAACGAGGGTTCGAGGAAAAAAACGAGAGCCCGAGGAACAAAACCAGTGCAAAGGAAGAAAACCAGAGCCCGAGGAACAAAACCAGAGCCCAAGGACAAAAAGGAGGGCCTGAAGAACAAAACGAGGGCCATAGGAACAAAACCAGAGCCCGTGGAATAAAACCAGCCCTCGAGGAACAAAACAGAGCCCGAGGAACTAATGCAGAGCTTCAGGAAGGAAACCAGAGCCTGAGGAACAAAACCAGAGCCGGAGGAAGAAAACCAGAGCCCGAGAAAGAAAACCATAGCCCAAGGAACAAAACCAGCCCTCGAGAAACAAAATCAGAGCCCGGGGAACAAAACCAGACCCCAAGGAACAAAACCAGAAGCTGAGGAAGAAAAACAGAGCCCGAGGAAGAAAACAGAGCCTGAGGAGCTAATGCAGAGCTTCAGGAAGGAAACCAGAGCCCGAGGAACAAAACCAAAGCCTGAGGAACAAAATGAGAGCCCAAGGAACAAAACGAAACCCCGAGGAAGAAAACAAGGGCCTGAGCAACAAAACCAGAGCCCGTGAAAGAAAACCAGAGCCCGAGGAAAAAAAACAGAGCACAAAGATAAAAACTAGAGCTCGAGGAACAAAACGAGAGCCCGAGGAACACAAGCAGAGTCCGAGTAACAGAACCAGAGCCCGAGGAACACAACCAGAGCCCGAGGAGGAAAACCAGGGCCTGAGGAACAAAACCAGAGCCCGAGGAACAAAACCAGAGCCCGTGAAAGAAAAGCAGAGCCCGAGGAACAAAACCAGAGGTCAAAGAACAAAACTAGAGCTCGAAAAGAAAACGAGAGCCCGAGGAACACAACCAGAGCCCGAAGAACAGAACCAGAGCCCGAGGAACAAAACCAGAGCCCGAGGAAGAAAACCAGACCTCGATGAACAAAACCAGAGCCCGAGGAAGAAAACCAGAGCCCGAGGAAGAAAACAAGATCCCAAGGAACCAAGCCAGAGACCGAGAAAGAAAACCATAGACCAAGGAACAAAACCAGCCCTTGAGGAACAAAACCAGAGCCCGAGGAACAAAACCAGAACCCGAGGAACAAAACCAGAGCCCGAGGAACAAAACAGAGCCTGGGGAGGTAATTCAGAGCTTCAGGAAGAAAACAAGAGCCCGAGGAACAAAATGAGAGCCCAAGGAACAAAACGAAACCCCAAGGAAGAAAACTAGGGCCTGAGGAACAAAACCAGAGTCCGAGGAACAAAACCAGAGCTCAAAGAACAAAACTAGAGCTCGAGGAACAAAATAAAAGCCTGAGGAACACAACCAGAGTCAGAGGAACAGAACCAGAGCCCGAGGAACACAACCAGAGCCTGAGGAAGAAAACCAGAGCCCGAGGAAGAAAACCAGAGCCCGAGGAAGAAAACCAGAGCTCAAGGAACAAAACCAGAACCCGAGGAACAAAAACGAGAGTCCGAGGAAGACAACGACAGCCCGAGGAAAAAAAACAGTGCCCAAGGAATAGAACCAGAGCTCGAGGAACAAAACCATAGCCCAAGGACAAAAAGGAGGGCCTGAAGAACAAAACGAGGGCCATAGGAAGAAAACAAGAGCACGAGGAACAAAACCAGAACCCAAGGACAAAAAGAAGGGCCTGAAGAACAAAACCAGTGCCAAAGGAAGAAAACCAGAGCCCGAGGAACAAAACCAGAGCCCAAGGACAAAAAGGAGGGCCTGAAGAACAAAACGAGGGCCATAGGAACAAAACCAGAGCCCGTGGAATAAAACCAGCCCTCAAGGAACAAAACAGAGCCCGAGGAACTAATGCAGAGCTTCAGGAAGGAAACCAGAGCCTGAGGAACAAAACCAGAGCCGGAGGAAGAAAACCAGAGCCCGAGAAAGAAAACCATAGCCCAAGGAACAAAACCAGCCCTCGAGAAACAAAATCAGAGCCCGAGGAACAAAACCAGACCCCAAGGAACAAAACCAGAAGCTGAGGAAGAAAAACAGAGCCCGAGGAAGAAAACAGAGCCTGAGGAGCTAATGCAGAGCTTCAGGAAGGAAACCAGAGCACGAGGAAAAAAACCAAAGCCTGAGGAACAAAATGAGAGCCAAAGGAACAAAACGAAACCCCGAGGAAGAAAACAAGGGCCTGAGGAACAAAACCAGAGCCCGTGAAAGAAAACCAGATCCCGAGGAAGAAAACAAGATCCCAAGGAACCAAACCAGAGACCGAGAAAGAAAACCATAGACCAAGGAACAAAACCAGCCCTTGAGGAACAAAACCAGAGCCCGAGGAACAAAACCAGAACCCGAGGAACAAAACCAGAGCCCGAGGAAGAAAACAGAGCCTGGGGAGGTAATTCAGAGCTTCAGGAAGGAAGCCAGAGCCCTAGGAACAAAATGAGAGCCCAAGGAACAAAACGAAACCCCAAGGAAGAAAACTAGGGCCTGAGGAACAAAACCAGAGTCCGAGGAACATAACCAGAGCCCGTGAAAGAAAACAAGAGCCCGAGGAACAAAACCAGAGCTCAAAGAACAAAACTAGAGCTCGAGGAACAAAACAAAAGCCCGAGGAACACAACCAGAGTCAGAGGAACAGAACCAGAGCCCGAGGAACACAACCAGAGCCCGAGGAAGAAAACCAGAGCCCGAGGCAGAAAACCAGAGCCCGAGGAAGAAAACCAGAGCTCGAGGAACAAAACCATAGCCCAAGGACAAAAAGGAGGGCCTGAAGAACAAAACGAGGGCCATAGGAACAAAACCAGAGCCCGTGAAATAAAACCAGGGCCCGAGGAACCAAACCAGAAACTGCGGAACAAAACCAGAGCTCGAGGAACAAAACTAGCCCTCGAGGAACAAAACCAGAGCCCGAGGAAAAAAAACAGGGCCCGAGGAACCAAGCCAGAGCCCGAGGAACACAACCACTACTCGAGGTAAAGAAACAGGGTCTGAGGAAGAAAACCAGGGCCTGAGGAACAAAACCAGAGCCCGAGGAACAAAACCAGAGCCCCTGAAAGAAAAGCAGAGCACGAGGAACAAAACCAGAGCTCAAAGAACAAAACTAGAGCTCGAGGAACAAAACGAGAGCCCGAGGAACACAACCAGAGCCCGAGGAACAGAACCAGAGCCCGAGGAACACAACCAGAGCCCGAGGAAGAAAACCAGACCTCGATGAATAAAACCAGAACCCGAGGAACAAAACCAGAGCTCGAGGAAGAAAACCAGAGCCCGAGAGAAAAAACCAGACCCCAAGGAACAAAACCAGAACCCGAGGAAGAAAACCAGAGCCCGAGGGACAAAACAGAGCCTGAGGAGCTAATTCAGAGCTTCAGGAAGGAAACCAGAGCCCGAGGAACAAAACCAAAGCCCGAGGAACAAAATGGGAGCCCAAGGAACAAAACGAAGTCCCAAGGAAGAAACCAGGGCCTGAGGAACAAAACCAGAGCCCGAGGAAGAAAACCAGAGACCGAGGAACAAAACCAGAGCTCAAAGAACAAAACTAGAGCTCGAGGAACAAAACGAGAGCCCGAGGAACACAACCAGAACCCGAGGAAGAGAACCAGAGCCCAAGGAACAAAACGAGAGCCCGAGGAAGAAAAACAGACCTCTATGAACAAAACCAGAACCCGAGGAACAAAACGAGAGTTCGAGGAAGAAAACGAGAGCCCGAGGAACAAAACCAGTGCCAAAGTAAGAAAACCAGAGCCCGAGAAACAAAACCAGAGACCAAGGACAAAAAGGAGGGCCTGAAGAACAAAACGAGGGCCATAGGAACAAAACCAGAGCCCGTGAATAAAACCAGGGCCCGAGGAACCAAACCAGAAACCGAGGAACAAAACCAGAGCCCTAGGAACAAAACCAGCCCTCGAGGAACAAAACCAGAACCCGAGGAAAAAAACCAGAGCCCGAGTAACAAAACAGAGCCCGAGGAACTAATGCAGAGCTTCAGGAAGGAAACCAGAGCCTGAGGAACAAAACGAGAGCCGGAGGAAGAAAACCAGAGCCCGAGAAAGAAAACCATAGCCCAAGGAACAAAACCAGCCCTCGAGATACAAAATCAGAGCCCGAGGAACAAAACCAGACCCCAAGGAACAAAACCTAGAAGCTGAGGAAGAAAAACAGAGCCCAAGGAACAAAACAGAGCCTGAGGAGCTAATGCAGAGCTTCAGGAAGGAAACCAGAGCACGAGGAAAAAAACCAAAGCCTGAGGAAAAAAATGAGAGCCTAAGGAACAAAACGAAACCCCGAGGAAGAAAACCAGGGCCTGAGGAACAAAACCAGAGCCCGAGGAAAAAAACCAGAGCCCGTGAAAGAAAAGCAGAGCCCGAGGAACAAAACCAGAGCTCAAAGAACAAAACTACAGCTCGAGGAACAAAACGAGAGCCCGAGGAACACAACCAGAGCCCGAGGAACAGAACGAGAGCCCGAGGAATACAACCAGATCCCGAGGAAGAAAACCAGCCCTCGAAGAACAAAACCAGAGCCCGAGGAACAAAACCAGACCCCAAGGAAGAAAACCAGAACCCGAGGAACAAAACCAGAGCCCGAGGAACAAAACAGAGCCTGAGGAGCTAATGCAGAGCTTCAGGAAGGAAACCAGAGCCCAAGGAACAAAACGGAGCCTAAGGAGATAATGCAGAGCTTCAGGAAGGAAACCACAGCCCAAGGAACAAAATGAAAGCCCGAGGAAGAAAACCAGGGCCTGAGGAACAAAACCAGAGCCCGAGGAACAAAACCAGAGCCCGTGAAAGAAAACCAAAGCCCGAGGAACAAAACCAGAGCTCAAAGAAAAAAACTAGAGCTCTAGGAAGAAAACGAGAGCCCGAGGAACACAACCAGAGTCCGAGGAACACAACCAGAGCCTGAGGAAGAAAACCAAAGCTCGAGGAAGAAAACCAGAACCCAAGGAACAAAATGAGAGTTCGAGGAAGAAAACGAGAGCCCGAGGAACAAAACCAGTGCCAAAGGACAAAAAGGAGGGCCTGAAGAACAAAACGAGGGCCATAGGAAAAAACCAGAGCCCGTGGAATAAAACCAGGGCCCGAGGAACCGAAGGAGAAAGCGAGGAAGAAATCCAGAGCCCGAGGAAGAAAACCAGAGCCTGAGGAACAAAACAGAGCCTGAGGAGCTAATGCAGAGCTTCAGGAAGGAAAGCAGAGTCGAGCAACAAAACCAAAGCCCGAGGAACAAAATGAGAGCCCAAGGAACAAAACGAAACCCCGAGGAAGAAAACCAGGGCCTGAGGAACAAAACCAGAGCCCGAGGAACAAAACCAGAGCCCGTGAAAAAAAGCAGAGCCCGAGGAACAAAACCAGAGCTCAAAGAACAAAACTACAGCTCGAGGAACAAAACGAGAGCCCGAGGAACACAACCAGAGCCCGAGGAACAGAACCAGAGCCCGAGGAACAAAACCAGAGCCCGAGGAAGAAAACCAGACCTCAATGAACAAAACCAGAGCCAAGGAAGAAAACCAAAACTCAAATAACAAAACCAGAACCCGAGGAACAAAACAAGAGTTCGAGGAAGAAAACGAGAGCCTGAGGAACAAAACCAGTGCCAAAGGAAGAAAACCAGAGCCCGTGGAATAAAACCAGGGCCCGAGGAACCAAACCAGAAACCGAGGAACAAAACCAGGGCCCTAGGAACAAAACCAGCCCTCGAGGAACAAAACCAGAGCCAGAGGATAAAAACCAGGACCCGAGGAACAAAGCCAGAGCCCAAGAAAGAAAATCATAGCGCAAGGAACAAAACCAGCCCTCGAGGAGCAAAACCAGAGCCCGAGGAAGAAAACAAGAGAACGAGGAACAAAAATAGAGACCTAGGAACAAAACCAGGACCTGAGGAACGAGCCAGAACCCGAGAAAGAAAACCATAGCGCAAGGAACAAAACCAGCCCTCGAGGAAGAAAACCAGATCTCGAGGAAGAAAACGAGATCCCAAGGAAGAAAACCAGAGCCCGTGGAAATAAAGCAGAGCCCGAGGAAGAAAACAGAGCCCGAGGAGCTAATGCAGAGCTTCAGGAAGGAAACCAGAGCCTGAGGAACAAAACCAGAGCCGGAGGAAAAAACCAGACCC